>NC_135657.1:5085558-5285711 GCF_964188315.1 Podarcis muralis
TCACCTGAGTGACCCATACCTGCTTACAATGAAACTTACTTGTAATAGAGTGGCTTTCATGTGGAACAGCAGATGGGATATATATATATATATATATATATATATATATATATATATATATATAAAATATTGCTTTTAAAATATGTCAGCCGCAGAAGTGGCTTCCTGCTGGTGCTGCTGATGTTTGAAGGAACAAAGTCTGTCCTCGATGCTTATCAGAAAGTTATATCCATTGCAAGAGTTTGATAATGGGCTTTGCAGTGCAGTAACAACAGCAGCAGAAGGAAGCATTTATGTGTAGCACACTTCGAATGTTCATCACCTACATCATCACGATAGCATTATTCATCCATTCATATCGAAACTCATAAGGAGTGCATGGGACTGGCATCTGGTCAAGGGCACAGTAGTGTCAGGGGGCCACAAATTCAGAGGAGGTGTGGGACTTCATCATCTGTGATTTGATGATTCCATCAGGGCAGTGGCTCTGGGACTCTAGGAAAGTCCCTGGCATCTTGGGTGCACAGGTATTCATGCTACTAAGACGTTTCTGGGCAGGGTTGGGTGTGGCAGAGGACCGGGGAAGAGTAGAATGGTAGAAAAAGGAAAGCCACAGGAAGTGGAAAAAGACCAGCAAGGAGACTCAGGATTGAACTAGAAACAGTGGAACCTTGGTTCTCAAACTCCTTGGTACTCAAACAACTTGGAACCCAAACACTGCAAACCCGTAAGTAAGTGTTCCGGTTTGCAAACTTTTTCGGAAGCCGAACGTGCTCCGTTTTGAGTGTTATGCTGACGATTTGAGTGCCACGCTTCTGATTTGAGTGTTACATTGACAATTTGAGTGTTATGCTGAGGTGTATCTGGTTTTGCTGTTATTTTGCGTTTTTTGTTTCTGTGGCTCTTTTTGTTTTGCTTTTGTGACTGTGTGGAACCCAGTTCAGCTACTGATTCATTGATTGTGTGACTGCAGTACATTGTTTATTGCTTTCATTTTATGCATCAATGGTCTCGTTAGATAGTAAAACTCCTGTTAAATCGCTGTTTTAGGGGTTGTTTTTAAAAGTCTGGAACGGATTAATCCATTTTGCATTACTTTCTATGGGAAAGCACGCCTTGGTTTTGGAACGCTTTGGTTTTGGAACAGACTTCCAGAATGGATTAAGTTTGAGAACCAAGGTGCCACTGTATCATGCAGCGGACCTATGTAACAGTTTCCTGATTTTTAAAACATAAAAGTGGCCATTGGGAGTTGAAGTGCATTCGGGCTACGTGGGAATGGAATGCCTAATACCTTCTTATATTTATGCTTCCTCCTGCAATTCCTCTCAAAATTGCTTGCATCAGCAGCTCTGTGTCTTATTTTCTTCCATGGTTGAAAGAAGAGTTTTAAGGAGGGGTGAATTTGAGCAGAAAAGTGGCCAAAGTATACTCTTTCTCTCAGCCATTTTGCAGTCTAATTTGGTAGAGAGAAATTTTGGCAGAAGTTGACTGAGGAGCTGTCCAGGGTGCTGAAGCTTCCACTTCCTCCATCACTGAAAACTTTGCCCAGGCATTCGCTCAGGCTTCCTTGCCGAGAAATTGTCCCTCACTCTCCTGACTGGAACAGTGAAAGAGGCTCGAGATAGCCTGCTTTAGAAATGCAGGCCAGATTTCATTCTTACCCTCCTTTTTGTGAAAGTATGGTGTTGGAGGTTAGATTTTCACAATGTGGCCTCAGGGAGGTGGGGAGGCAACCATTATATTGTGGTGGAGAGTATTTTGCAGTGCTGAGAGGCCTTTTAACAGCACCAGGAGGAGCCTGACTCCTGGCTGCACAGTGCCTTAATGAAAGGACCATCCAGGTGGTAGGGACCTCTTCTATTTATTGTGACTTTTAGTACCGAACCGGAAATGTAGACAACACTCTAGAATAGGGTTGTTGTTGTTGTTTAGTCGTTTAATCGTGTCCGACTCTTTGTGACCCCCTGGACCAGAGAACGCCAGGCACTCCTGTCTTCCACTGCCTCCCACAGTTGGGTCAAACTCATGCTGGTAGCTTCGAGAACACTGTCCCACCATCTCGTCCTCTGTCGTCCCCTTCTCCTTGTGCCCTCCATCTTTCCCAACATCAGGGTCTTTTCCAGGGAGTCTTCCCTTCTCATGAGGTGGCCAAAGGATTGGAGCCTCAGCTTCAGGATCTGTCCTTCCAGTGAGCACTCAGGGCCGATTTCCTTCAGAATGGAGAGGTTTGATATTCTTGCAGTCCATGGGACTCTCAAGAGTCTCCTCCAGCACCATCATTCAAAAGCATCAATTCTTCAGTGATCAGCCTTCTTTATGGTCCATCTCTCACTTCCGTACATCTCTACTGGATATGTTTGGTCTTCTTGCAGTCCATGGGACTCTCAAGAGAATAGGGTAGGGTAGGGTAGAATAGGATGCCCCTTCATTGGAGTCTTTTAATCAGATGTTGGATGTCCGTCTGCCAGATGTTCTTGAGCTGTGACTCCAGCATTGCAAGGGGTTGGACTAGATGGCACTCTTGGTCCCTTCCAACGCTGTGAAAGGAAGTTGGATTCATCCAGACCCTTTTGCTTCTCTGGTGGTGCACTTTGGAAGGGGGGAAAGTGCTGATTGGCAGAAGAAACTTTCAGCTAATTATGGTCTTCCTTTCCCCCTGTGAGTCTCACTCCTGTTCTTAATTTCCTGACCAGCTTGTGCCCCTCCCCCGCTCCTTTCCTAGCATCTGTGGTTGTTTCAAATGGAGCTGCGCTACCTGCTGCTCTGACTTTCTAACATACCATACATGTTGCATTGCCAAGCAGTGAACTGCCAGCCATCTGCCATCCAAATCACAATTTACATTGTTTCTTCTTAAAATAACGCCTTCAGAATACCAAGTAACTCTCTGTATCAGGTTTTCGGAATTGAAAGCCGGCCAGAATTTAAAGGGGGCAGGGGGAGGGGGGGGGAAATACCAAATGTGCCTCAAAGAGGAACACTGGTGGAGAACTCTGGAACACCAAAAGGTTTTGCTTTGTTTGATTTCCCCCTCTCTGCTCTCTGATCGTGTATTTATAGAATCATAGAATGGGGGGAGACAGTGGAAAGCCGTTGGATTCAGGGACACAGAATCACACACACACACACACACACACACACACACACACACACACACAGTTCCTAAATCCCATGAAATACGAAGCCCACCCTGTCCCGCGACAGTTTCCAAGTGATCTTCATGCCATGAAGGCAAGCCACATCAGGGGAGAGAAGCACAGAAGGAGTCAAAGGTTATTGAGCCAGGGTTTTGTTGGTCCAGGACCTGGGAGATCAGGGTTCAACTCCCCAGCCACCTGTGAAGTTCACTGACTGACCTCGGTCCAGTCTCTTGTCTCTTAACCTACCTTTCAGGTAGGTTCTTGTCTCTTAACCTACCTTGTTGTGTGGATAAAATGGGCAGGAGAACCATTTTTGCTGTGACTCCTAAAAGACCCGTTCCCTATTTTGCTAGCTGATTTCTACCTGGCCTGGGAAGGTGGGGTCCTGACGGACTCCTACTACAAAACCTGCCACTCACAATGCCTATAGACAGTTGGGGTGGGGCATCATTTAGGAGTTTTTATTGGGGGGTCAGGATTTAATTTAGTTTTGGAGATGCTTAATTTTTGCTGTTATTGGTGCTTCGTTTTTGTATTTCTGTTGCCGCACCTTATTATGAATCATGTGGGAATTGTTCGATTTTTGTATGCTGATGGATATGTTTTCATTTGTTGCTTATGGCAACTCATTTTTTTCTTACGCTTTTGTAATGCAAAGGTGGCATACTACTAATAAAAACCATATATATGCATCACAGGGAGCTGGACTAGGACAGTGTTTCCCAACCTTGTGCCTCCAGCTGTTTTTGGCCTACAATTCCCATCATCCCTTGCCACTGGTCTTGCTAGTCAGGGATGATGGGAGTTGTAGGCCAAAAACATCTGGAGGCACAAGGTTGGGAAACACTGGACTAGGAGACCCTTTGAGACCTTTCCAGGCCTACAGTTCTCTGATTTCCTTTGAGCAAAGGTGGGCTGTAGAACTGTAATGTATCTGAATTATATCTGTATCTGAAGAAGTGTGCATGCACACGAAAGCTCATACCAAGAACAAACTTAGTTGGTCTGTAAGGTGCTACGGGACAATTTTGTAATATATTTGTAATAAATTTTGGTATTGTAATTTATATCTTTTTACAGGCACAATGTGCTTTCCAGATTCCCTCTGGTTGTCCTCACTACAACCTGAGAGATGGGTTGGCATGATTTCCATTTTATAACTGGAGAGCAGAAGTTGAGAGTGGTTGGCTTGCTAAGCCTTCTCAGATTGTCCACAACCAAGCAGGAATTTGAACCTAACACTTGTACGTAGGAATGCTGGGAGAAACTCAAGAATGGCTGACCCCCTATTTTTAAAACTATGCAATCCAGCAGTTACCTGGATCTGTCCCCATCTTTAAGTAAAGCTAATGTAGGTTCATTGTTAGGCAGGAGAAACAGAAATAGAGAGAAACATGGCAGTTTTTTTTATATTAGCAATGCTGGAGATCAGTTTTAGATTTTTTTTAAAAAAACCATTAAAAGCCAAATTGGGTAGCATTATCTAGGAACTGGAGGGAATGGCTGCTCTGTATTTTGTGGCATTTTGGTTGGTCCTAAGAAACATATTGCTGAACTATGTTTTTGCAACTTTGAAAGGGGTAAGATTTTGCATATATGTGGTTGGTTGGTTGGTTGGTTGGTTGGTTGGTTGGTTGTTTTTTTTGTCAGCATTTTGTTTCTATACTGTTACCCCTCACCCAGCCTTCCCCAAACGCAACCCTTGGAATGGGCCAATTGGAAGGAAGGAAGGAAGGAAGGAAGGAAGGAAGGAAGGAAGGAAAGAAGGAAGGGAACCAAGCTCTAATTTGTTATCTGGGTGCAAACGTATGCTCAAAGCTGGTAAATTCCATGGTCTGCAACTGTTGCTGTATATAGTGGGTGCCACAGCTGATTAAAGTTTTCCAGAGTTAATTTACATTTCTTTTTATGACACGGGTCATGGGAAGTAATAAGCTACATGTAAATTGAGAAACATCCTGTCACTTGACATTAAATGTGCTTCTTCACACCTGTAATCCTTGTCGGTTTGCCAAGTATCCTTTTGGCTTTTCACCGGGACCTTGGGCGGTCTTCCAGTGTCAGACGGCATTAGAACTCGTAGCTATGGAGCCGCTGAAGTTCCTCTTGTGTGGTGCCTGTGCTTCTTTTACATGTTGGCATATCAGTAAAAAGATTAAGAACAGTAGAGCTTTTATGCGCTTGGGCTAGAATGGGTTACGCTCTGAACTTAATCCAGGCACCCATTGGATCACAGTATTGTGAGCCTTGGTGAAGTTCTTGGGAGTTCAGAACACGCAGGAGGGCTCCAGACATCCTTTTTACTTGCTTAATTAGTTTACTCAGATTTATGTCATGTCCTATCCTAAATTAGAAGGCTGATCACAGTATTATGCACTGAAAATGCCTCTGTGTCTCTTGAGCCTATTTGGCCTATCTACCACCCTTCTTCCAGCTCTACAATAGAGCTTCTGACAGTGTAGCCAACCCAATACCGCGTATTAAAAAGGCACCGCCCATTTGACGCTCCTGTATTTCCATTTCATATCACAGCCATCCCAACTCTCAGTGGCAAGGTAGTTGCTATTGCGTGCGAACCACTTCAGAAGCAGATCCTGTGCTCTTTCACTGGTGTGCTTCAGGATTTCTCTTGCTCTCCTTGGTTCCCTCCTAGCTTGGCTTTGATTAGCTGGGAGCCTGATAGAAGCTCTTGCCGCCCATGTCAGACCTAGACATGGACATTTTGCCTTCACCCCGCATGTTAGGACACAATTGCCTCAGCTTTCTCCAGCCTTCCTTTCCAGCTTTCCATCCTTTCCTTCTTCGTAGACCATTCTGAGCTGGAGGGACCAAAGGCGTGACTCAGAGCGAGGCACCTTTCTGTGTTCCTTCCTTCCTGTGTTCAGTCTGTGACCACAGACACAAACAACTGAATCCAAGGGTTACCCTGAAGGAACTCAACTCAGCTGCTGGATTCCAAGGGTGGGATTCACCTAACCAACCCTGCCAGTGGAAGCCCAGTGCAAGGACTTTCACTTTTGCAATGAAGCTTTTCCCTCTCATATCCCCTTGTGCCCCCTGAAATTGGCTCTGGGAGAACCCATTGAAAAGCATGTGGGGTGAGGAGAGGGGGGAATCATTCCATCTGGCCAGCTGGAAGGATTGCCCAGGCAGAACTGTTTGAGGATCAGGGGAATTCCACCCCAAGTCACAACTGTTTAAGTCCCTGCATGGAAGCCAAGCTCTTAACGTTCATTCACTCCTTGCCTTCAGCATCAGATCTTTGACACCATCTGTGGTGAGAGAACACCTGATCTAAAGAACCAAGAGTGTAGTGGTTAGAGTGTCAGACTAAGGCCACAGAGAGCTAGGGTCAAACCCCGATCCTGCAGTGAAGTTCACTGCGTGTCCTTGGGGCAGTCACTGTGTCTGTCTGCCTGTTCAGTGTCCATGGGTTTGTTGTGAAGATGAAGGGGAAGGGAACATGGAACCACCCTGAGATTCTTAGAGGAAGGGTAGGATAAAAAAATGAAATAATCATAGGCAGGGTGGGGTGCAAGAAAAAGAAAAAGAGAAAGAAAATGGCTAAATGAAGTTAGGTTCTGCAAAGGAGTGTATGAAGCAAGGAAGATCATGCACAAATTGCCTGGGCTTTCTGCAA
Organism: Podarcis muralis; assembly: GCF_964188315.1. Classification (NCBI taxonomy): domain Eukaryota; kingdom Metazoa; phylum Chordata; class Lepidosauria; order Squamata; family Lacertidae; genus Podarcis; species Podarcis muralis. Next base: position 5,092,342 of record NC_135657.1, read on the forward strand.
CCAAAGAATTGTCACTGCTAATAATTCAGCATAGCACTGCTATATAAAACACATCTATTTAGCACCTGCTGAGAACCACAGTGTTTTTAAAGCAAAATGAGAACCAAATGTTTTCAGGACGGGGGCCTAGAGACAGGGCAAACCTACTTGACAGCACCATGAGAGAACGGAGTCTGACTTCTCTAACTGTGACTCAGAGAACAACATGCCCACACCGAAAGCACATTTATTGGAGCTGCTTTGGGTGTCATGGAGATGCACGGCTGGCTGAAGGCAGGGGGGTGGGCACATTCGGCTGCCATCCAGAGCCGTTCTCTCAGATGGGAAGGTCAAGTTGCCTTGGCTTTCAGCTCCTTCGCTCACCCCACTGCCCAGACCGAGACGCACAATGCTGCCTGGCGCATGAAGCGCATAATCCCTTCACACCATCCTAGTAGCATCTTTCCATCAAAAAATCATGAAGCTGGAGAGCACTGGGTGAGAATTTGTTACATTATTAATATTCTCTCTGACAAGGGGATGTGATTTCCTCTGGCTCGCCTCCAACGCATCTCTCTTTTCCTTTTTTATCCTGCCAGTTTTGTTTGGGCACATATTCTCTGATTGGGATCGTCTTTGGTGGCTTTGTCTGTAACATTAAACGAAAATAAGACGAGGACCCGGATGAGATAAAGAGGGGAAGAAGGAGTAAGCACTTTTATCCTCCTTATGCATGGTCGCACCTTCCAGGGCCTTGAAGTAAGGTTTCCGCCCGCCCCCGGTGCCCTCTGTTTAGTTACATCCTCTGGTTGATTCCAGTGCTCATCCAGCAGACGTATTGCTGTTACGAAAAACTGATTCTGAAAGTTCAACCTGCTCCTTGGTTGAGTCTTCCAGATAAGTTGTTAAGTAGCCGCCCCAGTGCTGCTGGCCAGAAGAAGAAGAAGAAGAAGAAGAAGAAGAAGAAGAAGAAGAAGAAGAGTTTGGATTTGATATCCAGCTTTATCACTACCCTAAGGAGTCTCAAAGTGGCTGACAATCTCCTTTCCCTTCCTCCCCCACAACAAACACTCTGTGAGGTGAGTGGGGCTGAGAGACTTCAGAGAAGTGGGACTAGCCCAAGGTCACCCAGCAGCTGCATGTGGAGGAGCGAGGAAGCGAACCCGGTTCACCAGATTACGAGTCCACTGCTCTTAACCACTACACCACACTGGCTCTCAGGGAGTATGATGCTGAGGTGGGTTGTTTCAAAGGGGCCAATGAACACAGGATTCTGCCTTACAGCAGGTCGGGCTATTTGTTCACCTAGCCCAGTATTGTCCACTCTCTGGCAGCAGCTCTCCAATGTTCCAGGCATTGTTCCTTGCTACCTGATCCTCTTATAACAAGCGGTATGTTACAACGACTGTGAAGGCTGACGAAGGCTGCAGCAGATAAGAATCTACTGGTTGTCGTGACTACTCATGCCATCGGAACAGAGCCTTACTGCGAAGACTGTGCATTGCTTAGCGTGTCCTGATCTACACACATAAAACAAAATTCATGCACAGGCGTCTTCCAAAAATCCATCCCAAACCCAAACCCCCAAAGTCCCATGGCAATCGGCAAATGGTAACGCTGGCAGGATTGTGAAATCTGGAAGCCCCTAGTCAGGCAGTTGAGCAGCTCGGCAACTGTATCCACAACTGAGCAGCCCCTTTTAGGATCCACTCTGCTTACCCCAAAAATGGGGAGGGACCTTAAAAGGTGCCCTAAACATAGTCTGCCTCCCTTTTCCCCCTGACTGAACCAATGTCTCCACTGTGGAAGGACGTGTAGATCCAGAATTGGCCCCCACAGTCGCAGTCGCCTTCTTCTTCTTCTTCTTCTTCTTCTTCTTCTTCTTCTTCTTCTTCTGCTGCTTCTTGACTCATTGTTAAAACTGTGTTTATGGAAGATAATCTTCCTCGGCTTCGAGTGATCACCAAAGAAGAAGGAAGACCTGATCCTTTAAACTGGTGATGATGAGAACTGAACTAGAGTCCTTGTGGACACAAAGGGTGGTATTCACCTAAGCTTTGCACAGAGTTGGCCCACTGGAATTAATGAGCATGGCTAAGTCAGGTCCATTGTTTTCAGTAGCTGTGTTCTGAGCGAAACTTAGTTGAATGCCACTGAACTGTGGTCCTTCTGTTGGCTTACAGTGGGAGTGGATCAAAGTATTTCTCCAGACGCAATAAGCCCCAACCATACAGCAGCAATCACAGCACTCCATGGGTGTCTGAATAGGTGCTCTTCATCACTAATCACTTTTAGCCACTCTGACATGATGCATTCATTGAAAGGGACAGAGAAACCCACCCTCAGAAAGATAAAACCTGGTCAAGACCATGGATCTCATCTCTAAGCTGATCTCACCTCTAAGTTCATATTTGAGTCCAAGTCCTGACACCCAGGCCCTGGATTGACTGATCCTTGGAGTTCTGTTGCAGCAAGAGAAAGGACATTCAGAACCAATTCTTCCCTCATTGTCTTTTCACAGAATAACTGGCACAGCAGTACACGCACCATACTTCCACCTTGTTGGATTAGTCTGCTTTCAGGAGAGCTCCTAAAATGGATGTTTCTGCTTCCTGGCTCTGTGTAAGGATATCACTCCAGCTTGCAATTATTGTAACCATAGTTGTAGTAATAGTAGCAGTAGTTTTCGTATTCTACTTTTCAGCCAAAATGCCCCCAAAGCAATAAACTGAACATTTAAACACAATGAGTCAGATCCAGACTTATTTGTCCTTTGAGTAAACCCAATGAAATCATGGAGACCTGAGTTGGCCACAGCAGATTTACTCTAAACACGACTAAGTCTGGATCCAACACAATCAAAAATTGATAGAATGGATCAAGCATTGATCAATCCATCAAAAACAACAATATCAGCCAGAAAAATTTTTATATAAATCGTAGGATCTACATGCAATGTCTGTTTTCCAACACTGACAGGCTTCCTATCTTTTAAATGTAATTTCTGTGTAGCAAGGCCATAAACAGAGGCCAAGTAAGGGTTGCAGCAATTCAATTAATACTCCTTTTGCTTTAAGTTCGGCCCATACGGAGAAGGAGAAGGCAAACATATGTGCCATTGAGATCCTATTGCAACAGTGTTTGGCTTGTCTAGCCGAGAATGAATTGGGTGTTAAAAGTCTCATCTTTGTGGCACACATCTTTGTGGCTCTCAGAAGCGAGAGGTTGAGTTTCTTTTCACATGTACCCACTGCTGGCACACACAACAGAGGGGTGCTGTGTTTCCTCTTCTCCTGCTGATCCGTCTGAGGAGAAGAAGAGAAAGGGATGCCTCTGGAGCACCCTCACCTCTCCAGTGCCCTTGCAGTTCTAAAAGCCTTCTGTGTGTGGAGCCGTTGCTGTCGTTCATGCATTTGAGGAAGACAAACCCAGTCTTCATCCATCCATCAGGATGGGCCATGTCAAGGCTGTTCTGTGCTCTTGAGTCTGCTCTGTGGGAGGAAGGTGGCGCAGGCTGTCAGGTCAACATTCGAGATGAAGCGTGAATGGACTCATTCGTCTGTTGGGTCAGATATTACCTAGCTCTTCAGTTTTTTTGTATTCATTTGGTCATGAATTGTGTAGAGTCTTGCATGTGCTCAGTTTGGAAGAAGAAAAGAAGAAGAAGAAGAAGAAGAAGAAGAAGAAGAAGAAGAAGAAGAAGAAGAAGAAGAAGAAGAAGAAGCAGCTTCCAAACTGCATTTCCTTAAAAAGCAGAATCCATCTCATCTTGTGTTGGAAAATCGACTTTCTGGCATTCTCAAACTGATATTCTATGGCAAGTAGAGGATTATTGGGGGGGTGCGTGAATCCCCCCATAATTTTAATATGCATACAACCAAAAATCATTTCCACTAAACCCCCTCAATATCCCCAATTCTGAATATTAGGAAAATATTCAAAGTGTAAAACTAATTGATTGTGACACATTGATTTTTTTTTTAAAAAAAACCCCAACACTGAGGAAGGACCAGAGTTCAGTGATAGTTCATCTGCTTTCCATAATGAAAGGCCCCAGCTTCAATCTCCAACATGTCCAGTTAGAACGGGCAATGGCTCCTGTCTGAACTCTGAAACCTTGGGGAGCAGGTGACCGTCGGTGTCAGGAGGTCCTACACACGAGTAGGGGTCCAGCAGAGACACATGCCCGACTGGCCGTTCGTTTTGGAGATTCAAAGTCTTTCTCCAGCCCGAACATCACAGCGACTGATACCTAAGAGGCATCAGCACACTTCAGGATCAGCAGAGTATAGGCAGTCAGCGTTCAGACTCAGTAGCGCAGCATTTGGCTAAACTACATTTATTTACATCTTCTTTCTTCTTCTTTGGCGATCACTTGTAGCCGAGTAAGATTGTCTTCCATAAACACGGTTTTAATGATGAGTCCGTAAGTGAGTGTGGAGGCCAATTCTGGATCCACACGTCCTTCCACAGTGGGGACATTGGTTTCCGGGCAAGAGTTAATCACGGTGTGGATTTGCCAAGCGTGCCTTCCTCTTAGCACATTTCTCCCTTGCGTCCTGAGTTCCAGTGTCTTCCACGCCCATGACACCTTTGGTCAAGGCTGTTCTCCAACTGGAGCTCTCGCAGGCCAGTGTTTCCCAGTTGTCAGTGTTTAGCTTTGCCTTGAGAGAGTCTTTGAAGCTCTTTTGTTGACCACCAGCACTACATTTTCCACTAGTGCCAGCTGACATTGGAGTTCTTCAGCCTTGTTCTTCAACCTTGGGTCCCCAGACATCACTCCCACCAACCCCAACTCTTAGCTATGCCTGCTGAGGTTGAAGAAGGTTGCACTAGTGGGAATTGCCACCACTGTGGGGCAAGAGGCCAGACTACATTTTATTTACATACACACTCGGAGCATCATAACTCAGCTCCTTCCTCTTCAGCATCAGACAGCGAAGAGAGAGAACAGAGGACAAATGTCCCACATCACGGAAACACAGTAATATAAACATCCTGTCTCCGTCACAATGTGGAATGAAAACGTACACCATCATGTGATATAAACAATCCCATGACTGCAACACGGGAAAAGAATCCTGACAGTTGGTGTGTTACGCTCAGAGCCGGCTCACCCATGACACGGGGTGAGGCGGCAGAAACTGAAAATGCAGTGGCCCTGCAAGCATCCCACCCTCACCACTGCAGAAGCAACTGAGGTAAGGGAGGCTTCAGCGGCAGCAGAGAGGCCCGGCTTTGCCACTGGTCCCCCCACCCCCACCCCTATTGGTGGAGAGGGACCAGTGGCAAAACTCTGTGGAACACCTCCCCTCTCCCCGAGTTGGGGCATTTCATGCCTGCATCCCACAGAACATCTCCATCCATGAAAGTGAATGGGAAGTCAGGGCAACTCCATCACAGGCCCACATCTGCTCCTACACAGTGTGACAGTGAGCTCCAGGTGCTTCAGGTGGGATGGCTTGGCAACAGCACAGCAGCCCACTTAAAACTGCTTTTTGGAGGCATTAAAAGTCAGAGCAACCAAACAGATATAAGCGATGGTGAAGGTTCTCTGGCTCCACTGAATGTGTGGGAAGACATGGGGGACGTGTCAACTGTGTTGTTGTTTCTCATGAACCAAGGAGCTAATCTGAAACTTGACAGCATCCAGCATCACCTTCTTGTGGAGACTGTTGCCGCGTGGCAACATCTGGTTATGCGCCAGATTCATTGGCTCCCAGTATATTTCCAAGCACAATTCAAAGTGTTGGTGCTGATCTTTAAATCCCTAAACGGCCTCGGCCCAGTAGACCTGAATGAACTTCTCCACCCCCATTGCTCAGCCTCACTGAGGTCCAGCTCCGAGGGTCTTCTGGTGGTTCCCTCGCTGTGAGAAGCCAAGTTACAGGGAACCAGGCAGAGGGCCTTCTTGGTAGTGGCGCCTGCCCTGTAGAACACCCTCCCACTAGATGTCAACTATTTTACTTTTAAAAGACAACTGAAGGCGGCCCCATTTAGGGAAGTTTATAAATGTTTGATGCTGTATTGTTTTTAATATTCGGTTGGAAGATGCCCAGAGTGGCTGGGGAAACCCAGTCAGATGTGCAGGGTATAAATAATAAATTATTATTATTATTATTATTACTACTACTACTACTACTACTTTACATGCGGGTGATTGGTGACATTGCTCATAGGCCTGATGCCTCCGACTGGAAGGCAGCTTTCTGCCCCCTCCCCACACTGACCAGCAAAACGGACAAATCTTTGATCCCGCGCTTACTTTGAAACTTCAGCTCCATCAGTGACTAAAACCTAACAGTTGAGAAACTGAATTAGATGGGGGGGGGGGAGAGACAGATACAGAACAGAGGAGCACGGTAGAAAGTGGGATGTCCACACCAGGGTACAACAGGCAGCCCCTTGACCAACAGAGCACACATGTGGAAAGAAAAGGGGACCCCCCACCACCACCACTGGCAGCACAAGCCAAAAGCCACACGCCCCAGCTCACCAGCAGAGTGAGGAGAAATGGCTCAAAGAGCTGCCTGCTCTCCTGGTTGGTCTGGTGAGAGGGATGGTTTCTCCCATGGAGAGGCAGCAAAATGCTTTAACAGACCCTGCCTGTTCCTTCCTTCCATCACCCTCATGAGGCACATCATCCATCATCCCCAGTAAACAGAAATTCACAGCAAGACAAATTTCCATTTTTGACTCACCCTGTTTTTTTCTTCTTACTTCAGCTGCAGTGCAGTAAAATGCACAAAGTGCAGTGCAGCAGACACTCTTTTAAAACATTGTGCAGGCTGCACGTATCCTAAAGGCCCATTGAAACCTTGGCTGATAGTAAGGATAAAAATGAGGGCAATGTTGCTGACTTTAAAGAAACGCTGTTCCGCCCCCACCCTCCTAACAATGAGAAAACATCAAGCAAATATAGAAACCCATATTTCTGTTAACTGTGGTTTTTTTTAAAAGTAGCATCTCCTGTGCTTCTTACAAGAATAAGATTCATCTGTTTGTCTATCTGTCTGTCTATCATCTGTCTGTCTATCTATCTATCATCTATCATCTATCATCTATCTATCTATCTATCATCTATCTATCATCTATCTATCATCTATCTATCTATCATCTATCTATCTATCTATCTATCTATCTATCTATCTATCTATCTATCTATCGTATCTATATATTCATCCATCCATGCAATTTAACATGCCACACTCGCAAAGTATTATTTACAGAGCCAGTTGGGGAAATGTGTCTGAGGCATTGCTTCCCCAAACTTATTTACAAGCTTCAGCTTGGGGGGTACAAAAGGGAATTCCTGATCTTCTACTCTTGATTTCGCCCAACACAGAAGGAACTGAGTTTGAAAAGCGGGGAAGGAAGTTGTGTGTCCAAGATGCTGTGTTGGTGAATGGGGTGCAGGGCAGATAGTGCTGAGGGCAGGGGCAGACCTTGGTAATATGTCACTCTGCTAGAACCTCTCCCAACCTTAAACAAGTCTCTAGGAAGGAGGCACGAGGCTCTGGGAGGATCCTACAGCCCTCCTCCCTCCTTCACGGAAGCTTGGCAAGTGCTTTTTGGACTTTGAGAAGGTCCTCCTTGGCTGTGTGCCCAGTGTGGCTGCACCACTTGCACTGCCCTAAATCCGCCTCTGCTGTAGGGCAAACAACTTAAACTTTTCCTAACTTCCAATACTCACCCCTTCCCCACTTTAAAAGGTCAAAAGGTCCAGTGGTGGCCGACTCTGTGGTTGCAGCACTCACCTCGCTTTACTGGCCAAGGGAGCCGGCGTACAGCTTCCGGGTCACGTGGCCAGCATGACTAAGCCGCTTCTGGCGAACCAGAGCAGCGCATGGAAACACCGTTTACCTTCCCACTGGAGCGGTACCTATATCTACTTCCACTTTGACGTGTTTTCGAACTGCTAGGTTGGCAGGAGCAGGGACCGAGCAACGGGAGCTCACCCCGTGGCGGGGATTCGAACCGCCAACCTTCTGATTGACAAGTCCTAGGCTCTGTGGTTTAACCCACAGCACCACCCGCGTCCTTAAAAGGTCATAGGTTGTTTAATTAGCCTGGGAGAAGAGGAATGTTTTCATCTGGTGCCTGAAGATATATAGCAGTTGTGCTGGGCAAGCCTCCTTGGGGAGAGGCTCAGAAGATGATTGCAGGGTCCAAGTTGGTTCATGTGGGGAGAGGCAGTCCTTGAGGTATTGTGGTCCTGAGCCATTTAAGGCTTTATAGGTCAAAGCCAGCACTTTCAACCGGGCCTGAAAACAAAACGGCAGCCAGTGCAATCAGGCCAAGATTGGCGTCATATGCTCAAACCATCTTTCCCTGATGAGCAACCTGGCTGCTGAATTCTGCGCCAGCCGTAGCTTCCAAACCGTCTTCAGAGGCAGCCCTACGCATAGCCCGCCGCAGTAATCTAACCTAGAGGTTACTGCTGGAGCATTGATGGCGGAAGTTCGCTTATCCCTATCCATATAGGGGCACAGCTGGGCCACCAGCCGATGGCACTCCATGCCACCTGAGCCTCAAGCAACAGCAGTGGACCCGGAAGCACTCGCCGTGTGTGTGCCTGCTCTTTCAGGAGTGTAGCCTCCTCAAGAGTAGGCCACCCCCATCCATCCAGTCGAGGGAGCCACCCACTAACAGCATAATAATAATAATAATAATAATAATAATAATAATAATAATAATATATTATTTCTACCCCGCCCATCTGGCTGGGTCTCCCCAGCTACTGTGGGCGGCTTCCAACAAAGATTAAAAATACATTAAAATGTCACACATTAAAAACTTCCCTGAACAGGGCTGCCTTTAGATGTCTTCTAAATGTCAGGTAGTTGTTTATCTCTTTGACATCTGCTGGGAGGGTGTTCCACAGGGCGGGTGCCACTACCGAGAAGGCCCTCTGCCTGGTTCCCTGCAGCTTTGCTTCTCGCAGTGAGGGAACCGCCAGAAGGCCCTCGGCGCTGGACCTCAGCATCCAGGCAGAATGATGGGGGTGGAGACGCTCCTTTGGATATACGGGTGCCTCACTCTTACCTGGATTGAGCTTCAGTTTATTGGCTCGCATCCGGTCCATTACCGAGGCAAGTCCGGCACATCCACGTCCATATGGTGCAGCAAACTCTGCTGCCCAGACGGTTGACCTAAACTCCGCAGCAAAGACATCAAAAATGCAACTAGCTCTGGGCATATTGGTACTTGTTTAAACCTGACTACATGACAAATCACTTAGTATGTAGCAGCACTAAGGCCAGGCTGAAGGGAGCAGAGAATTGCAATGCATACCCAAGGCCTCTCTCCCCCTCGCTCTCTCTCTCCCCCCTGAACCATATTCAAAATTCTGAACCGGGATTGACCTCACCTGGCCTTCCAGGTGCTGACAGATAAGTACAGCAGTCTTGTTCATTTATAATTTACAAAAATAACCTTTAAGCTTTTTGACAAGGTCAGGTGCTTAAGAGGAGGAAGTGATAAATAGATGGAGTGTAAATAATGCTTCACGACACCCCCAAGTTCAGTGCAAGGTTGGAAAGGCTGGTGCAGAGGTGGTCTTTTGTATTATTATTATTATTATTATTGTTGTTGTTGTTGTTGTTGTTGTTGTTGTTGTTGTCTTGGTATTTGTGTTTGGACAACTCGGGGGGAGGGAGGTTTCAAATGACAGCACATTGGTTTTGCTCCGATTTGTGCGGTTTGCCTCCCCAGAGGGAAAATACACTGTATTTTTCTAATGTTCACACTGTTGTGCTTCGTGCATCTCTTTCTCTCCGCCCCCCCCATTCCATAACCCACTGCCTTGTCTTCTCGTGTCTTTGTGACAGGTTTTCTGCTTCCTTCTCAGCCTGCCTCGCCGTCCTTCCTGTCATCACCAAAGAACCCCCATGTAGCCATAAGGCTTTGGGTGTATTTCCCACCCCCCTTTTTCAAATGTCCTCTGTCTGTTCTGCATGCTGGCATATGGCAGAACTATAATCATATTCTGGAGGGGGGTAGGCAGGGGTTGACAGGCAACATCACCCGGAAATCCCAAGAAAATGCTGCCTGGGGTTGCCTCCAATAGGCACCAACACTGGCAGTTGCAGGAGGCATGGTGGCCGCTTCTTGTGGCCACACAGGTTGGGCTTTCAAGGAGGAGGTGAGTGATGGGGAAGCTGGAGGGTGGGTGGAAGGATTGATGGTTGCTTTCTCCCTACAGCTGGGCAGGAGAGAGAGCTCAGGGGCAACCAGAACCACTGGAGTAAACGGCCTTGAAATCAGCCAGCAAGCCTAGGTTTGTACCATGAAGGACTGTTAAGGGGACCTGTCTCATATGTTGTTGTTGTTTAGTCGTTTAGTCCTGTCCGACTCTTCGTGGCCCCATGGACCAGAGCACGCCAGGCACTCCTGTCTTCCACTGCCTCCCACAGTTTGGTCAAACTCAGGCTGGTAGCTTCGAGAACACTATCCCATCATCTCGTCCTCTGTCGTCCCCTTCTCCTTGTGCCTCCATCTTTCCCAGCATCAGGGTCTTTTCCAGGGAGTCTTCTCTTCTCATGAGGTGGCCAAAGTATTGGAGCCTCAGCTTCAGGATCTGTCCTTCCAGTGAGCACTCAGGGCTGATTTCCTTCAGAATGGAGAGGTTTGATCATCTTGCATTCCATGGGACTCTCAAGAGTCTCCTCCAGCACCATAATTCAAAAGCATCAGTTCTTCGGCGATCAGCCTTCTTTATGGTCCAGCTCTCACTTCCATACATCACTACTGGGAAAACCATAGCTTTCACTATACGGACCTTTGTTGGCAACCTGTCTCATATATAAAGCTCTATGTCCCGAGGAGGATGGCTTTGTAGCTCGGCGGTGGAAAACGTGGTTTGCATGCAAGAGGTCCCATGTTCAGTCTCAGGCATCTCCAAGGCGGACTGAGAAACAGCCGAATCAAAGACTTCGGAGAGCGACTCCCATTTTGTGTAGCTGGACCAACGGCAGATTCAAGTCTACAAATATGAGAGTTAGCAGCCATTCTTGACCTGTTGATGTCCTCAGTGGGGAAATGGCACCCCTCTTACACCAGCCTTACTTCTGCACATCACATCCTTTAAACTTAAGGCGTTTTTGACCAGCGGGTATTGTAACAAAACACTTCGATGCTTGACACATTGCTTTTTCCATTTCTGAGGGGAGGCACAAACAAGTGGCTGAGGTCTCATCTCCTCTTCCACCAACATGACTTGCTGGAATTCTTCCTGCACTGTCCCTCTTCAGGCTGTGAGGATTTGGATTTGAATGCCCCCGTTACAAAAACTCCCTGCGTGTTGAAAACAAACGCCCTAAGGAGAGGACCCTCAAGTGAAACCCTTTTCATCATTTCCAGGCTGTTGGAAGACATGAAAGCTGAGCAAGTAGGCCCTTGCCCTGACCTTACAACATTCATAGGAGTCTGATACAACGGCCTGTACAGTCAGCGGTCATATTAACTTTGGGACATTAATGACATGTAGCCGTTGTCCCCGGGGCGCATTCCATAAAGGCGCAGGCCTCCATTGTCCCGAAGCTTCATAACATTTTCTTCCACTGATTCATTGAACTCGAGATCCGCTGTAAAAATAAACCGCGCTTCTCTTTACCTTGCAGACGTTTCCAGCAGAAGTGTTTCTGCACCTGGCCTAATTTCCCCTTCCTGTTCTGCCTCTTGCTTTCTTCTTGAGCTCCCAGCGAGAACTTCCCCGTCTTCACAGCCTTAATAGAGACATTCATTCATCAGCACAATGCCTTAGCAGCGCTATTCACCATTACACAGCGAAACACACTTCAGCCTCCACGATTAGTCACTCCTGTCCACGAGGACTAGCATCAGACAGGTGGCATTTCTGCAATTATCATTTTCAGATGCCCTATTCTGAATCTTGTTAAATTGCACTGGGGGGTGGGAATTATCTCTCCTTTTCCACCATTGATTCCGTTTGTCCTTGGGACAAGTGTTGCATCTCTGCAATAGGGCTATTCATGTCACCCAAAGGCACTGACACACTACAGAGCCTTAGCTCTGTGTATGTTGTGTGTTAAGTGGCAATTGCAGCAATTTTATACTCTTGCTTCTCAGAAAGATCTTTGTCAGTAGTGATACCATGACAAAAGACTAGGGTTTACTGCGAGAGACACTGAAACCCCTTTATTTATTTATTTTTAATCCTATCAAGGTTTTGTCTTGAGGCTTCATGTCTGAATAAAGCTTTATAGAAAACCTTCAAGGTAACTCACTTCCTGATCTATCACAATAAGTTTAGGAATATGAAGTATAGGGTATCAAGCCTTTTCTTTGCGAAACCTTAATCAAAGCCTCGGAAACTGGCCTCAATTTTTTATTGTTTTGCTTGTTTATTATTATTTGTGCATTTATTAATCACATATCACATACATGTCTCAAGGTAATCCACATATATTTCGTAAAAGAGTTTTGGAAGCAGTACAGCGAACTGAGAATCGGTTTCAAAACAATATGTACGGACACAGAGAAGGAAGGTTAGACCACCTCAACTTTAGTCTGCCATGGCTGGTGTCATATGGCAGTGACCTGCCGTTTATGTAAAGGTAAAGGGACCCCTAACCATTGGGTCCAGCCGTGGACGACTCTGGGGTTGCGGCGCTCATCTCACTTTATTGGCCGAGGGAGCCGGCGTACAGCTTCCGGGTCATGTGGCCAGCATCACTAAGCCGCTTCTGGCGAACCAGAGCAGCGCACGGAAACGCTGTTTACCTTCCCGCCGGAGCGGTACCTATTTATCTACTTGCACTTTGACGTGCTTTCGAACTGCTAGGTGGGCAGGAGCGGGGACTGTACAACGGAAGCTCATCCCGTCGCGGGGATTCAAACCACCAACCTTCTGATCGTTAAGACCTAGGCTCTGTGGCTTAACCCACACCGCCACCCGTGGCCTTTTATGTAGGGGGAGGTTAACCCTTTCCCAGCTTCTGGCTGTTTGAAAAGTAGTGGGATGAGTAAAACAAAAAAACCAAACCCACTTCCATGCCATTCTCTTTGTCATTCTTGCCCCCTCCCCTCCCCCGTTGTTTGAAATGCCAAGATTTTTAAAAGACAATAACTTTCGGCATCAGTAATCGCTCTCCCATCTGCTCCGGCCTGCTGCTTCTAAATCTGCGTGTTCTCAGCTGCGGCGCATTCTGCTTCCTGCTTGTCTTCCTCTCGGAGATAAGAGATGCCAGCAGAACCTAAACTCTTAACAGCATGATTGGGGGCAGGATCTTGCGGTTTGGTTCAGCTGGAGCTTTAGCAATGAAGAGGAGACCTAAAATTGAAAAGAATTGTGTCCCCCTTTTTAAAAAAATCCAAAACCAGAGGTTTTTCCTTGCTGTAAAAACACGAAAAAAAGCTGCCTTTGCTCCTCTACTCGTTTGCTACACAAAGACGTAGGATTTCACTGTTCTTCTGTTGCAATAGTCACCTGATCACTGCAGTTATTGGGTGTGTGTAATGATGCTTATCAGTCACTGCACCAGAAATAAGCGTAAAGGCATAAGAGCCTGCTGGATCAGGCCAAGGGGGACTCGTTTAGTTCAGCATCCTGTTTTCACAGTGGCCAACCAGACGCCTGAGGGAAACCCACAAGCAAGTCCTGGGTATCTCCACTTCTGATACCCAACAACTGCTTTCAGAAGTATGCTGTCTCTCAACAGCGGTGGCAGAACATAGCCATTGTAGTTAGTCTTATTCCCCCATCGATAGTCTTAAGGTAAAGGTAAAGGGACCCCTGACCATTAGGTCCAGTCGTGACCGACTCTGGGGTTGCGGCGCTCATCTCGCTTTACTGGCCGAGGAAGCCGGCGTACAGCTTCCGGGTCATGTGGCCTGCATGACTACGCAGCTTCTGGCGAACCAGAGCAGCGCATGGAAACGCCGTTTACCTTCCTGCCGGAGCGGTACCTACTTATCTACTTGGACTTTGATGTGTTTTCGAACTGCTAGGTGGGCAGGAGCAGAGACTGAGCAATGGGTGCTCACCCCATCGTGGGGATTCGAACTGCCGACCTTCTGATCGGCAAGTCCGAGGCTCTGTGGTTTAACCCACAGCACCACCCACGTCCCCATAAATTCCTCCCCATAAATTTGTCTAATCCTCTTCTAAACCTGTCCAAGCTGTTGGCCACCACCACATTGGTGGGAACAAATTCCTATGAGCTGTATGGATAAGTATTTTCCTTCTCTTTCCTGAATCTCCCAACATTCCACCTCATTGACTGGTCACCATTGGGTGCTTCAAGTATTACAAGACAGGGAGAAAAACACCACCACATCCATTTCCTCCATGCTATGCTGAATTTTATAGATGGCTGCAGGGGTGCCAACTCCAGGGGGCCGAGTGTTTTTGGCCCCCTCCAATAATTTTTTGGGGGGGCAGCTCCCCAATGTTCCCTACCATCAGGGGGCAGAGGAGACCGAGCGATGAACCGAGCACAGCTTCAGTAGCCGTCTCCTCCTCCTGCTGCCGTGTCATGGAGAAGTGGAAGGAATCCATGAATGAAGTGCCATGATCATTGCCAAATTTGTAGGTTGTGCCATCGTGTCTTGAGTAGGATGACACAATGGGCTGGTCCAGACATCTTGCCAGATGCTGTCATCTTTCTAGTTCTTGCTGCAAAGCAAAAAAGAAGGTTCCTTTTTATTTCCAAGCCGTTCTCCACACACACACACCCCGGGCCCGGCGTTATGTTGGGCTGAGGCTTTGTTGTGAAGGTGACCATGGGAAACACTTGCACGACTGTCAGTATCTAAACTCTGATTTAAAACTCTCTCCATCTCAAAAGCCCAAGCCATTGCCTGCGTACTTCGATGAAGGGAAATCTGCCTCGTATATGCCAGGTGTACCTTGCGAGATAATGGAGTTGGCTTGGAAAACACAAACACTACATTATTCATTTGGGAGCTCTACGTGGTACCGAGATTAGCAGCGAAGAGAGAGCCAAGCCCTTGTAGATCAAACCACGGCACTTGCAGGCTCGGTTAATGACGCAAACTGAAGGGACCCCTGCTGGGCGGCAGAATTACCTCCATGTTGACTTCCCCCCTTTTATAAGAAGAACTGTTACTTTAAATTCCCACCATCGACCCAAGGCTAAGTGTTAGGAGCACAGGAAGCTTTGTTGTTGTTTAGTTGTGTCCGCCTCTTCATGACCCCCTGGACCAGAGCACGCCAGGCACTCCTGTCTTCCACTGCCTCCCGCAGTTTGGTCAGACTCATGCTGGTAGCTTCGAGAACACTGTCCCACCATCTCGTCCTCTGTCATCCCCTTCTCCTTGTGCCCTCCATCTTTCCCAACATCAGGGTCTTTTCCAGGGAGTCTTCTCTTCTCATGAGGTGGCCAAAGGATTGGAGCCTCAGCTTCAGGATCTGTCCTTCCAGGGAGCACTCAGGGCTGATTTCCTTCAGAATGGAGAGGTTTGATCTTCTTGCAGTCCATGGGACTCTCAAGAGTCTCCTCCAGCACCATAATTCAAAAGCATCAATTCTTCGGCGATCAGCCTTCTTGATGGTCCAGCTCTCACTTCCATACATCACTACTGGGGAAACCATAGCTTTTCCTATACCGACCTTTGTTGGCAAGGTGATATCTCTGCTTTTTAAGATTATGCCAAATCAAACCAACAGTCCATCTGTCAGGAACTGGCTGGATGAGGAAGAGTGTGGGAGCCACCCACCCGAAAGCCTCCCAGGGAGGACACAGAAGACGATAACATGGACCCTAGACTGTGGCACTGGGACACTGAAAAGCAGTCCGGGGAAGTGATGAACTAGGAGGTGTTAGAAGCAGATAGGTTGAGCGATCGGGGGCAAAGGGAGATTATGAGGAGGACCTTCCAGGACAGGGCTAGAGGCTGAGAGTCACAGTATGAGTGCAGATGCAGAGAGAGAGATGGGTCAGAGTTTGTCCTCTCCACCCAACAGCAGGACAGGCCCAGTCCTGCTGGCCCTCCTCCCCCTCGGACACCCCGATCGAGGAGAGTCCTGCATATTGCTGAGCGACAGGCCAGACAGGCCCAGAAGAGGAGCTCACCCCCTCCGTGCAGCCTTCGTCTGCTTGGGAGGGATCCAGAGTGAGCGGCCGGAGGGGGAAGGGCGGGCCTAGTGGTCAGTTCTGTGACTTCAAGAAGACTACTGTAGGACAGGAGAAGGCGCAGGGAAGGGTAACGAGCATGGCCAGGTGACTTCCTAATGTGGAAAGGTTTTTTGTTTAATAAAATACAAAGACGGACCACGATAGAGCTACATGAATGCATGCGTGGTGTGAAGACGTGGGTGGGAGGCAGTTATTTCTCAGCCTCTTGTATAACTAGAACCCCGAAGCAACTGGATGTCGGGAGATTCAAGGCAGAGAAAAGGGACGTGCTTCTTCATACAAAGCAAAGTCGAACTATAGAATTCACTCCCACAAGGTGTAGCGATGGTCACCAACTTACCGTATTTTTTGCTCTATAAGACTCACTTTTTCCCTCCTAAAAAGTAAGGGGAAGTGTGTGTGCGCGTCTTATGGAGCGAATGCAGGCTGCACAGCTATCCCAGAAGCCAGAACAGCAAGAGGGATTGCTGCTTTCACTGCGCAGCGATCCCTCTTGCTGTTCTGGCTTCTGAGATTCAGAATATTTTTTTTCTTGTTTTCCTCCTCCAAAGTCTTGTGGTCTGGTGCATCTTATAGAGCGAAAAATACGGTAATCTTCTTTTAAGGACCGATTACAGTGGTGTCCAAACTTGTTTCAAAGAGAGCCAGATTTGATGAAGTGAAGGGCTGTGAGGGCCGACCAAAGGGCCAACCAAAGTTGTTGACCTTTCTTTAGGATTGAGGTTGATGAGGTTTTTTGGGGATTTTACCCCAGGAAATAAACTGCCACAGGGGCTGGATTAAACTGACTGGCGGGCCACATTAGGCCCCCGGAATGGACTTTGGACATGCCTGGATTAGACCAATTCATTGAGAATAAGCCTACCAATGACTATATGCCTTCTCCGGGATCAGAGACAACACACTTCTAAACATTGAGGGAGAAGAGCTTGAGGCGGCTGTTGCCCCCATGCCCAGCTTGTGGGCTTCCCATTTGGGACATCTCCTTGGTTACGGTAGGAAGCAAGACGCTGGATTAGATGTGCCCCCATTTGGCCTGATCCAGCAGCCAGGCTCTTCTCATGTTACATTTTGGGGTGAGGAACACTTTCTCTCTTCTCAGCAATTTTGGCACTTTTCCAGGCCCCCCTACGCGGGTCTCGTTGCAATCTAAATCCTTGTTCTGAAATGTTCTGTTTAAAACGGGGAGGCAGTATTTTTAGTGTCTGCTAGAAGCATCACATGCAAAAGAGTCACTTGCAGATGAAAGCTGGAGGGCTGTTTATGCTCTACTGATAGGGACCGTGCCAATGAAGGCTGGGTTAAGGTGCGAAAGGGACTTTGGGATGCTCTTTCCATTCTTCCCCACGTCCCTTGCCCAGCAGTAAGCTGGCGTCCTTGATAAAAAGAGCAACCGAAACTGACGTTCGGGAGAGGGAGGAGGCTCGCCACCCTCTCTTCTCTTGGAACTTCCTGTAATAATCTAACCAAACAGTTTTGAGATTTCAGAACGCTCCCCGCTTCCTAATTAGGACAAGCTTAAAAGGGAACAGTTGGCATTCCCGTTGGTGAGGCCCATGTGCTACCTGCAGCAGGCCAAGTCGAGAATGAAACTGATTTCTCCCTTACCTACCTTCCGCGTTCAGCAGCTGCTCCGAACAGGTGCTCACTCTCCTCGGAGCAGATGGCACCAAAAGTAGGCTTGCTGGCAAGTTTCTCTACAAAGCGGCCCTTCTTCTCGCATGCATTGATGTGCGTATGCAAAGAGGCGCATACAGTCGGCGCTCCCCCTTTTTGTTGTTGTTGCTGATGTAGCTTCACTTGCCGTAGAAGGTCAGTGACTAACGGATCCTCCCGCTCTCAACAGTTACTTTCGGGATCGAGTGGCAATTGCTAAGTAGGGAACCGTTCCGAAAGCATCCGGGTTCTGTGAGACCTCTGTTTAAATGCATCTGTGAGCATTTAGCTAGGGTCTGGATCCCCCTCAAATTTCAACCGAATGGTTAATACAGTGGTACCTTGGGTAAAGAACCTAAATTGTTCTGGAGGTCCGTTCTTAACCTGAAACTGTTCTTAACCTGAAGCACCACTTTAGCTAATGGGGCCTCCCGCTGCCACCGCGCCGCTGCTGCACGATTTCTGTTCTCATCCTGAAGCAAAGTTCTTAACCCGAGGTACTATTTCTGGGTTAGCGGAGTCTGTAACCTGAAGCGTCTGTAACCTGAAGCGTCTGTAACCCGAAGTACCACTGTACTTTGAACTGCTTTTCGAAACAGGGCACTTTTACTTGCTTACTACATTTATATGCTGCCTGTCCTCCAAGGAGCTGAAGGCAACTTCTCTTTTGTCCCCACAAGAACCCTATGAGGTATAGAGACTCACCCACCCAGTGGGGATTTGAATCCAGGTCTCACTGGCCTTAGCCTTAAACACTCTAGCCACTGTACCATATCAGCTGCCTGCACAGAATATTCATTTTTTGAAAATAAAATAAATTTTTACAGCAATAAACGCACAACTTCATTTTCTTCCAGCACCAACAAGAGCATGTGTAGTCCGTCAGGATTGGCCCTGTGAAACTATGATGCAAAAAAAAACAAACCCCTAGACTCAGTGAGTGGTGCTGGGCAATTCAGGCCTGTTGGTGTTGCTTGAGATCTGTTTGCATTGCATCATGTTTTCCTCCCTGTGTTCCTTTTTCAAATGTGTGCATTCCGTTTCATTTTCTTGCACTATTCAGACGGGTTTTTTTGTGGGGGACAAATAGGTTGTCCTCTATCACAATCACAAATGGGGAGAGTGCTATTGCACTCATCTCCTACTCGCGAGTTTTCCATGGGCATCTGGGCACCGTGACAATAGGATGCTAGCTTATATGACCCTTGGGCCTGATCCAATGGATTTCTTCTTACATTATTATGGGATAATGTGAACCCGGCAATGAAGGGCACAGAGGCAAAATGGTCTCCGCTTACATGTAACTGTCCATGCTGCCTAATATGCATTTTCCACCTGGTCAGTCAGTGTACAAAATTTCTGTTTGTCAAGCTCTGCACTGAGAAGTAGCTGCACAATTGACCAAATATGACAGGGACACATGAACTGCAGTTACAACTTTGTATATTTGAACTTCCTGGTTTTGTAGATGTGCCTCATTGCAATGGCACAGAGAGTGGCGTATGCTAACCTCATTACTGTGCAGCAAGGAGGTTGTGCCGACGCCCCTATGATGCAGTTGCAATTCTTTTATAGCAGACTAATGCCCAAAATAAAGCACAGTGCACTTAATGGCAGCTAGTAAGGTCTTCATGATGGTGGTTCTGTAGCAATTAGGGATCGGAGAGGAATGCATTTTGTCCGCTTTTCACAGTGGTCCAGCCCAATCCAACACTCCTGAACTCGCTTGCAGAACTACACAAATTACACTGATTTTGCAATGCATTTTCAGTGTGCACAAAGTACGCAGAGGATGTGCTCAAAATATGTGCTTTACAGGTGAATACACTGAAAAGCATCAAAAAATGCACATTTCATGTAAAATGTATGTCTTTTACATGAAAGGCACATGCAAAATACATACGATTCAGATGCGGTCTGGTCATGCCTTCCTTCAAAAAATCCACTTGGCGCTGGGTGGCACCGACCCATGATCATGCTTGTTTGAAGGCGTGGTGGCTAAAGTAGGGGAATAAGTAGGGGAATAAGTAGGGGAATAAGTAGGGGAATAAATAAAGTAGGGGAATAAGTAGGGGAATAAGGCCATGGTCCTAAGCATTCTTTCTTCGTGTTTTGCATTCCCGATATTCTTTCCACCTCTTACTTTGTTAACCTGGTCTATTGCTCGGTAACTTACCTGCCTGTATAAACCAGTCCCCTTTCTGTCCATTTCATGCGTCAGAAGCAGGCTTTTGTCTACCAGACCTCATGATGTAATAAAGTCATGAACTTGCTTGAGCGAAGCCAATGGGACATCAGTACTTGCATCACAGGCCTTATTGTGGTCTTCTGGTCACTCAAGACGAGTCAATGCCATGGCTCTGGAATATGCTAAAAGGATCCGTTGCTCCTCTCTACACATTCCACAAAACGCAGGGGCTGTCATGCACACCCTTCTCTCTGTTGTTGAAGTTTTGGCCTGATGGTTCTCTCTCTCCCAATTGTGCCTCGCAAACCTCGTCACGTTCCTTCAAGCCATGTAAACCAACATGGGCTTCAAGAGTCAGAGGCGCTGACCAGAAGGGCCTTGCTCGTTTCCTTTCTTTCTGGGCACAAAAGACCCCCACGCTTGCTTGGCTTCGCTGTTCATTTTGAACAAACAACTGGAGCCAAAGCAACCAGATGAGACTGACATCTGTCTCTTTAACTCTTGCCAAGTCACTGCTGTTCCATGGCTGGCAGGGAAGGAGAGGGGCTGCAAACGCCAAGTTCTCTTGGAAAGGCACGGTGCATTCCTTGTTACTCTCCCTCCCTCCATCTCCCTCGCCTGCCTCTTCCCTCTCTCGCATCTGGTACCTCTGCTGTGGCTGGAAAGAGAGCAATAGGATGGAAGTCGGGGAGGAGATCAACGCTAACAGGGGGACAGAGCCTGTAGTTTATAAGACCACACCCTGTTTAAAAGGCAGAGAGAGGGGCCCTGCCATACATTTAAAGCACTCACATACACTTTAACAGCTCCCCGCCCCCAAAGAAATCCTGGGAAACATGGTTTGTTAAGGGTGAATGAAGCTGTAGCTTTGTGAGAGGTCTCCTCTAAACCTCTCAGCACCCTTTATCAAATTATAAGTCCCGGGATTTGCCGGGGGACACCGTGCCTGTTAAAGTGGTAGGGTGGGAATGTGGCGTGGGAGGTGCTAGCCCTCCAGAAGAGATACAGCTACCAAGGTGAGAAGAGCAATAGCTGCAAGGACTAACACACAGTAAAACAGAAGAAGGTTTTCAAGCGGTGTCCGATCCTGGAACCATGCCTTCCTTGGAACACAACACCCCCTGCAAAATCTCCAGCGTTTTGCGGACAAAAATAGGACCGCTCTTGCCCAGGCGTAATACCTGGGAGAGTCCCAGTCAGTCAGTGTAGACCCATCTAAACCAAACAGGTGCCCTCCAGATAGTTTGGTCTCTAGCTCCCTCCCTCCCTGACTATTGGCTGTGCCAGTTAGGGAAGCTGTAGTCCCCAAACAACTAGGTTGAAGAAGGCTGCTGAAGGCAATACAGAGTCAGCTGGGCTCTTGGTCTGACATAGACAAGGCAGTTTCCTGCCTTCCTAACACCTAATATTCCTAAGCATATGTGCTTTTTATGCCATTTCAAAGAAGCCTTCCCTGATTTCTCCCAGCAGACAAATTATGGGCAAACTACTGGGTGAGTGGCTTCCTAGTGGATTAGTCAATTGGGGCTGTTTCAGGAAAATGGGATCGGGTGAAGTACATGCTGATATAATGTCTAAAGGAAAACACAGGGCTCATCCACACTTAAACTTTGCTCCACATTTCTAGGCAAAGGTCTGGTCTTTCCAGGTTCTTGTTCAAGTGCATGGGGGGGGGTTACCTTGCTGCTCCCCCCCCCCCAACCCACTATTGGCCACTGATTAGGAGCAATTCACAGAAAACCTACTCCATTTCAGTGGTATTGATCAGGTTTCCTCAAGGAAAGCAGCAGGGCAAAAAACAACAACCAAACAAACACTTGGATACGGATCGGGAAAGTTCATATCTTTGCCTAGAAAGTATGCAGGGCAGAAGGTGGATAAACCTTCAGTCACATACACAGATTAACTTTCTCCTTCATATTGGAGCTTCTGCAACTTCCACCAGAGATGGGAAACGGGGCCGCTCCAATCTTGCCCCAATAAATTTATCATGGTGAATGCGTCTTGCTCACAGTCTGGTTGGCCTCCATAGTCCAGTGGCTATTTGGGGGAGAGGGGTGCAGCCAGAAGCTTAGGTGTCCATTGCGATGGGCAGATATCAAAGCAGCCAGCCTCACGGGTGAATATTTCACATTCAGATCTTCAGGGGTTAAAAGCAAAGCACAGTTCCTGTTCGGAGGGCAGAAAGGGAGCCTCTGAGTAGGAGTTGTGCCCAGCGCCCTTGAGAGCTGGAAAAAAGAGAGGGCACAATTTGCACTTTAAATTATCCTCTCTTTTTTTAACTTAAAAGTCTCCTCTGCAGGACTGAACAGCCTGTCCTAACCCTAGACCCCTTTCTGGGATTTTAGCAGCTGGTTTTGTCAGCAGGCCAATATAAGGAAGGGCACAGAGGTCAGAGTCTGAGCTCCTGTCCCTGATTTATCAGCTGCCACCAGCAGGTTTGTGGCAAAAGCAAGGTCGGAAGCCGATCCTGCAGCAAGCGCGCGTGGGCTGCTCAGAGACTGGCAGGGTCTGGAGGGCTCCTTTTATCTGCTAGGAGAACGTGGGCGAGTTACAGGTCGAAAGTTGCTTCTCTGCCAGCCAGAACTGGTGCCTGGGCCCCCTCCCGTTGCGTCCTGTTCTCAGATCTTACGTTCCCAGGAATGAAGAAAGGCGACCTGATTTCTGCTATCCCCAAACCGCAGGGTGACGATTGGACTTTGCTCAGAAGTCCAGCTGAATGCAAACTCCGCTTTAGTCGCTCTGCCTTGAGAAGGCACGGATGGGTGTGTGTATGAGGATCAGGGTGCCATTTGAAGGCATCCAGAAACAGGGCACTCTGGATAAACGAAAGGGAGCACAGAAAGGCAAAAGTTGAGGTGCTGCTGCTGTACGTCTTGGGCTCAGAGGCATGTTCCGCAGAGCTGTTTTGCTGGGAGGGCCTTTTGCTGACACAGCATTTTGGGGGAGCATCCTTTGTTTATTCACAGCACACCACTTTCAGACTTTGGATGTAAACAAGAAAGCCTTCCTTTTCTTCTCTTTTTTGCACCGTCTTAGACTCCCCACGGTATGGTGCCAGCAGCCAAAACAACAACAGTCCAACTCCGTGGAATTGGATTCTTCCAAACACCTTTTCCGCCGTTAGGGAAAATACATTCCCCCCCCCCTCCTTTTCCTCCCCCTGGAGCCATGCCTGCTTCGCTAACTGCGAAGACTCAGGATTTAACTATTTATTTGTGTGTTGTAGTTCACCCTGCTCTTTGTTTCATCTTCACAACAACCCAGAGAGGTGGGTTAGGCTGAGAGGCAGAGACTGGCCCAAGGTCACCCACTGAACTCCGTGCCTGAGTGCGGATTTGAACTGTCCTCTCCGGTTGTCCTAGTATGACACGCCAACCACTAAAGCAAACTGGCTCCCTTGGTCACATCCCCCCCGGGCTCCTTTGGGAAGAAGGGCAGGATATAAACTGAAGAGATAAGTAAGTAAACAGGGTTCAAGGAAACCAACAGGCTTTCTCCTACATTCAAATTGTTCGCACATAAAAAGCAAAGGTAGCTGTGTTGGTCCATGGAGAAGGGGAAACTCCTCAAATCCACAGCTAGGCAATGCCTTTATTAAGGTCAGCTGAAAACATTGCAAAATTGTGGCAAGCTTTCGAGTTCTCAGGACTCGAAATCAGGTGGAATGCTACGCATAGCAGGGGGTGATGGGGAACAAGAAAAAAACTGGGGGGAAACCCGACAACAGAAAGACCCAAAATTGGGCTGTGTGCTGTCTTCTACGAGGTCAGCTTATGGACTCAGTTCCAAGATGGATATGGCTGGCTGCGTATGTCTCTCCCAGGTGATTACAGATATCAGGTTACCTAATGGAGAATTAGCTGCTCCCCATTTCTGAGAAATTGGCTCTACAAAAATCCTCCCACTCATTCTGTTTCCATCTTGGCTGAGATTACACTATGTAAGAACCATTTATTTCAACCCAAAACTTTGGCAAGATAAAGGGATTAGATGGGATCCCCCGTAGCAGCGGAAATAGCCAGTCGTTGCCTGGAGGAATTGGATCAAAGCAATCCGTTTTTTGCAATGAGCTGATTGTAACAAGTCTCTGGTATATAGTGAATGCGCCCCCCCCCCCCCCATTTTCTGTAGTACAGTAGACCTAGATGGCTACCATTCTGGAAAGCAAGTGAAAGTAATTTCACACACACCAATTTGCTTCCAATTTGTTCTCTGAAAGCTGGGGTAAAAAAAACCCCACTTTCGCCGCCTCCAAGCCATGCAACTAAGAGAAAAGGTTCTTTAAACACGCACCCAGAAATGGAAGGAAGTGAACAATAAGGAAGGAACTCTCATGGAACTGGAGCGTCCGGTTGGCCACCGTGAGAAAAGGATGCTGGAATAGATGGACCACTGGCCTGATCTAGCAGGCTCTGCTTATGTTCTTATGTCCTCCCTGGGTAGACCCCACCCTGGCATTGTGGACTCCTCTCCTGACGCCCACCTATAGAGGAGGGGGCCTCCATGCATATAGTTCAGGCATGTCCAACAGGTAGATCGTGATCTACCGGTAGATCACTGGACGTCTGCGGTAGATCATTGGCTCTCTCCCCAAAGATGCTGAACAACTGTGACTCCCCTAAAAAGAGCTCAACATTTTACCTCCTCAACAACTTTGACCTGAACCCCCCCAAAATGGGCCTTCCTCCTTCCTAAACAGAGCTCAACAACTTTGACCTGAACCCCAAAAAAGGGGGTAGATCACTGCCAGTTTTTAACTCTGTGAGTAGATCGCAGTCTCTTGGGAGTTGGCCACCCCTGATATAGTTCACCATGCAGAGACTTCTCTGGAACTTGTAGCCCTGAACTATCAGGTTTGTAGAGTCCGGGGGAGTTTTCACATGTGCAATTGTGTGTGTGGAGACCCCCAAGCTATAGACTCCTGAATCGGACTCTATCCTCTGTTTGTCGGCTGGTGGGTCACTCAAATGAATTTCTTACCTCAGTGCAAACAATTCCTAATGCGATTCTCCCTCCTTTTCCTCCCTCTGGCAGGTGTTGACGGAGAATGGCTTCGGCACGATCACCACTGAGATCCGCGAGGCTCCAGAGTTCTACTACGCGGAAGAATATCACCAGCAGTACCTGAGCAAGCACCCGAATGGCTACTGCGGACTTGGAGGCACTGGGGTTTCCTGCCCCATCGGCGTCTAAAAGCGATCTTTCCTCCTGCGACCACCTCAGCACCTTAAAGCAAGATGTCGGGCGCAAAGGGACACGCTCTGAATCTTTTCTACCGTTGGGGTGCAGTCTTCGGGGTGCTCTCCCTACGAGTGAATGCCATGAAATCAAAGGCACCTGCTTGCAAGGAAAGGCTGAGAGCTGAGCTATACATTTAGCAGAGCCACACGCCTGGAGTCCTTGTTGGACTCCACCACTTCAGGATGCAGATGGGGAAAATCATTTTTGTTTCATGCTCCTCCATGTAAGTAAAAATCAGCTCATCGGATGCCTCAACTGGTGTACTGCCATAGCCTGGAATATTACTTTTCTACGCATGAAACGTTTGGGTTTTTTAAAAAAAAAACACGAAAGGGGAGCGTTCAAAAACGCACTCCCCCAATCTACATTCTGAAGTGGTGCAGTCCAGGAAGGCCTGTAATGTGTAATTTTGCGGGATCTACATGGCTCAGAATCCCAACACAAGCACCTAGGTGGGCGTAGTCTCTGCAATGGAAGAACCCAGGGATGGACTGAGTGTTTCACATTGTGTGCCAACATTAGCCCTGGAATCTGAAGGGGGTGTGGAAGGCAAGGCTGTGTGTTCCCATGCAGGAGAGAGAAGAGATAGAAAAACAAGATGATGGGGGGGGTGAAAACCTTTTGAGAAGCAGGCAACAGAGAAAGAGCAAAACATCTGCACACCCCTCTAGCTTCTTTGCTCATACTTGCAAAGCCCCCGTTCGGTTGTTCAAGCCCCGTTCATGGGGTTAGAATATTTTGCAGGGTTGGCGGGGATATTCTGGTTGCCCCCAGCTTCTGTTGTTTCCCTGTCACCCAACCTCCACCATCCTCCATGCACCAGGGCTGGGCTGAAGGTTTGAAGCGAGCAAGCTCTGCAGACTCCCCCCCCCCCCCCCCCCCAGGATTTAGAAGCCAGTTTTGTAGAGTTCTGTATCGCCAGCATGACACCCCAGCGTGAGGAAAGCAGTCTTCACATCTCCCAACGCCGATTCATGCAGCGGTTTAGGGGCGAGAATGTGACGAGAGAGGGTGGCGATGACAAGAATGGCCCTTCTTCTCCCACAATGGAATCCTAATGGTGTGAATTCGTTTTGAAACTGGTGCCAGAGCTCAGTTATATCAGTCTGCATTCAGCTAATGCCTTAATTCTGTGGGTTCAGGCAGCCACAGATCTTTTATGTGTGCTCTTGCAGAAGTTAATTCTGTCGGAAGGCATTTTGGGAGGGGAGCTACGTGGGCACAACTGAGATGCTTTTGCAGCTGTGGCATATAAAGCTTCTGCTATCCTCTCAGGGCAGGGAATTTGCTGGAAATAAGTGTGAAAATTGAGAGCTTGGACCTTGGGGAAGTCTCTTGACTGAAGGAGGAGCCGCAAGGTTTGATTTCTGTAGCATCAGATGTGCAGTTTTATAAGATCCTCGGCCCATGGGTACCCTTCTGTTACTGCCCCAGATGTCTATGGTGTGCAATTCCCACCACACCCCCACCGAAAGGACTCCTGTGATTCTCTCCCCAGTCCTTCACTCAGTTGTAAAGAATGCAGTTGTTTCTTAATTTGCGAGAGCTGCTGCGACGTGGGGAAAGCTGAAAAAACCTGGCTTCCCTTGACCCAGGTGGTGGTCTGGATCGGTAAGGAGACTGTATCAAATGTAATGCAATAAAGAGCTACAGGTTGCTAAGGAAAAAAGATGTCTTGTGCTGTTATCTCAAGTCCACGTACCCCAAGCCTTGGAGCTGCTTTTTGGCTCTATACAGCGAGGCTGCCGACCTGAGCTTGGAGACTCAGTTTCATTTACCACTCCCCTCTGTAAAGCTACAGATCAGGTCCCTCCATAACTGAGGTTTCTGCAGAGTTGCCCGCCGCTGGAACGCCAACCATCTAATCAACCCTTGCACCACCGTTCAGCCCCCTTCCATCTGCTCTGCCGTGGCAAACAAATGTGGGTTGGATCGTTTCAATGGCCACGTGCTCAAAGCCACAGTCCCACGACTGCTTCAGGGCATTCTCCTTCCGCCCTGCAGTTGGGTGGTGGGAATGGGCCACGTGGCGTAGGCGCCAGCTCCCCGGGGCACCCACGAAATTCCCGATGGAGGGGCCGGGCACCCACAAATTTCGGTGCCAAGGCCATGCACGCTGCATGGCACCCGCGGTCGTGGGGCCAAACTGGCTCGGTGGTGAGCAGCATTCCCCCCCACCACCCATCCTTTTCAATGTTTGCCCTTGGTTAGGGTCTAACATGTGATTCTACCCTCCTTCCCCAGCTGCCCCCCTCATCCTTAGAAGGCATGGTTCCTATAGTAACAGAGCACATTGTGTGGAAGCGTTATACCTCCGAATTGTTCTGTTGTTCACCGTCAAGGAAACTGGCCCTATCTAATTTCCCAGGTGCAGGGGTGAAAAGGGGAATAGAGCATAATAGCGCTGCAGCTGATTCTTTACTCGTGGCTGCCTTCACCTCTTTGGTTAGTATTGGCCGGGCGGCGGGAGAGTGTTATTTTTTCTCCCTCTGCTGGGTGAGGACCTCTGGCACAGGAAGGCCCATTTCCAAGGAGCAGTAAGAAATTGCAACCTTGAAGCCGCCGTGCCTTTTGCACAAAGAGATTGGATTTATTAGCAAATCGGATACCACGGGCCTTGAGCTCAGCAAGTGTCTGGAGCGGTTTTTCTCATTCCGGAAAACAAATGCCCCCCTTTAGCTGTTTGGGGCTATATGTATCGCTATGCTGGGCTGCCGCCATTTGGAAAGAGGTTTCGCTCGGTCTCTTATGTTCGTAAGTGCTGCGCGTGGATGCAAGACACACCTGCCCATTATCTCCATGGTTTTTTAAGGCATTTCTGCAACCCACCGCATAAAAGGTTCCTGGTTATTGGTAACCTGGATCACGACCCTGCGACCTGACATAGCTGGAGGAGCTGCCATATTGGGCCCCATATGCCCTATACATTGAAAGCAGATTTTCAACCCAAAATGCGTACAAAAAAACTCACAGAGCAGATGCATTTGTCACTAGATTCCTGGTGGTTTTTTTTTACATTAACATACATTATTTTTCGCTCTATAAGACACACCAGACCACAAGACGCACCTAGTTTTTGGAGGAGGAAAACAAGAAAAAAAATATTCTGAATCTCAGAAGCCAGAACAGCAAGAGGGATCGCTGCGCAGTGAAAGCAGCAATCCCTCTTGCTGTTCTGGCTTCTGGGATAGCTGCGCAGCCTGCATTCGCTCCATAAGACGCACACACATTTCCCCTTACTTTTTAGGAGGGAAAAAGTGAGTCTTATAGAGCAAAAAATACGGTAATTTAATTTCTAAAATAGCAGGGGTGGGGATTATGCTACCTGGTGTAAAGTTTTTGGGTAGTACATGCCCGGAGACTGGTGGTTATTTGTGTGTGGTGTATGTGTGTGTGTGTGTACACACACACACACACACACACACACACACACACACACACGAAGCTCATTTGAAAAGCCACTTCCCTTTTCTTCCTTGGGATTGCCAAATCTTGACATTGGCTCCCTTGTGACGCTTCCTCCTTTCAGTATTTCAGATGTCCCCCTGGGGAATTTAACAGAGGCTAGACATCCGCAGGTTGCCGGCCTTCCAACTCACTGCCAGACCCAGCATTCCATTATGACATCACCGCAAGGGAACAGGCTGGTGGGTGACATCACATGGGGACTGGCAACGTGGGAGGAACTGTGAGTGATGTCACTTCTAGGCAAACAGATTGCTTATGTCCCGTACAATGAGGAATGATGGGATTGCTGCTTGTAGCTTCTGGTCTGAACATGAAGACGGAGGGCCTCTTTAGAACGAGGTTGAAATGCTACAGCGCCTTCTCCTGTTGCTAGCATCCTTCACGAGAATCTCCCATACAGGTAGGCGGATTCTGTTTCCGCGGTACTTCGTTTATTCCTGGTACCTAGGTGGCAAAAAGCCCTCAGTCTTGGTGCTGTCCACAGGAACCAGGGGGGAAAAGAAAACGGGTTTGAAACACGAAGTCATCGTACTGCAAGGCCCATGGCCAAGACACACGCTTCCAGCCAAGCCCAGGCTCACTTTCCCTAGTCTGCCATATGGGCACAAATCTTGCAGGGAATAAAATAATTCTGCTATCTCTTGACAGAGCTACAGGCCTTGCCCCCTGTGCATTGTGGCCTGTGGCCTGAATTCAAAGCCATCTCAGGATCAGGAGCAACGACTGCCTCCGAGATACTTCCCTGGCAGGCCAGCATCCAATCAAATGAGCTGCATTTCTGTGGAGGTGTGATTCTGAGCAGTTGGTGGGTCCTGTCTGCTGCTCACTGCTACACGGAGGAACT
Source organism: Podarcis muralis (assembly GCF_964188315.1). Taxonomy (NCBI): domain Eukaryota; kingdom Metazoa; phylum Chordata; class Lepidosauria; order Squamata; family Lacertidae; genus Podarcis; species Podarcis muralis. The sequence continues at coordinate 5,121,842 of NC_135657.1, forward strand.
GTGAGTACTGAGGATTGCCTTTAAGTAGATAGCAAGTTGTCTTTAAAAAAAATAAAATTCCCTGAGTTATTTCAGCAAGGCATTTGACAAGGTGCCCCATGATATTCATGTAAAGAAGCTGGTAAAATGCGGTCTTGACTATGCTACCACTCAGTGGATTTGTAACTGGCTGACTGACCGAACCCAAAGGGTGCTCATCAATGGTTCCTCTTCATCCTGGAGAAGAGTGACTAGTGGGGTGCCACAGGGTTCTGTCTTGGGCCCGGTCTTATTCAACATCTTTATCAACGACTTGGATGATGGACTCAAGGGCATCCTGATCAAATTTGCAGATGACACCAAACTGGGAGGGGTGGCTAACACCCCAGAGGACAGGATCACACTTCAAAACGACCTTGACAGATTAGAGAACTGGGCCAAAACAAACAAGATGAACTTTAACAGGGAGAAATGTAAAGTATTGCACTTGGGCAAAAAAAATGAGAGGCACAAATACAAGATGGGTGACACCTGGCTTGAGAGCAGTACATGTGAAAAGGATCTAGGAGTCTTGGTTGACCACAAACTTGACATGAGCCAACAGTGGGACGCGGCAGCTAAAAAAGCCAATGCAATTCTGGGCTGCATCAATAGGAGTATAGCATCTAGATCAAGGGAAGTAATAGTGCCACTGTATTCTGCTCTGGTCAGACCTCACCTGGAGTACTGTGACCAGTTCTGGGCACCACAGTTCAAGAAGGACACTGACAAACTGGAACGTGTCCAGAGGAGGGCAACCAAAATGGTCAAAGGCCTGGAAACGATGCCTTATGAGGAACGGCTAAGGGAGCTGGGCATGTTTAGCCTGGAGAAGAGGAGGTTAAGGGGTGATATGATAGCCATGTTCAAATATAGAAAAGGATGTCATATAGAGGAGGGAGAAAGGTTGTTTTCTGCTGCTCCAGAGAAGCGGACACGGAGCAATGGATCCAAACTACAAGAAAGAAGATTCCACCTAAACATTAGGAAGAACTTCCTGACAGTAAGAGCTGTTCGACAGTGGAATTTGCTGCCAAGGAGTGTGGTGGAGTCTCCTTCTTTGGAGGTCTTTAAGCAGAGGCTTGACAACCATATGTCAGGAGTGCTCTGATGGTGTTTCCTGCTTGGCAGGGGGTTGGACTCGATGGCCCTTGTGGTCTCTTCCAACTCTATGATTCTATGATTCTATGATTTCAATGGATGAATTAAGAGTATGATCCATAAAGAACCTTTGTCCCTGAGGAAGCTCACTCTCCAAACACTCTTTGGAGCAATCTTCAAATAATAACACTATATAATAATCGCGAATGCCTCCTTTGAGTATGGATCCTAAGCACCATCCATACACAACAGGGAGGGATCAGCAGGATCACGTTCAAATACACACACATATATATAATGAAAATGTAAGAATGTCGTCATGCTGCAGTTCACCTGGCTGCAGACAGGTGGTGCTATGAACTACACTGTGATGGCAAGCTTGGGTCTCAGAGCTGTTAGGCCATTGCAACAGGCAAGGAGGAGGGAACTGGAGATGAGAACCAGGGAAGGAGGCAGGAAGGCGGGCAGCTGGTGGCCCAGGTGAGTAAGTGAGCAGGCAGGCAGCCCACCCAGGTGAGCAAGCATCCCAGGCAAGCCGTAGAAGCTTGACATGGCCTGTGGGGAAGGGGTGGTTTTGACAAGGTGCAAAGAGACACTCGGAGGGCGAAGAGGAAGGAAGGAGACGAGAGAACGGAAGACAGACAAGTCAGCCAGGCAGCACATGGACCAGGTGAGCGGGTGGGCATCCCAGACAGGCGAGTGGGTGGCCCAGGGGTGCTTTGGCAAGGAGTAAGAGGAACAGCCGTGTGTGTGTGTGTGTGTGTGTGTGTGTGTGTGTGTGTGTGTACAGTCATACCTTGGAAGTTGAACGGAATCGGTTCCAGAAGTCCGTTCGACTTCCAAAACGTTCGGAAACCAAAGCGCGGCATCCGATTGGCTGCTCACCAAAACGTTCGGAAACCGGAACACTCACTTCCGGCTTTCAATCATTTGGGAGCCGATTTGTTCGGGAGCCAAGGCGTTCCATATCCAAGGTATGAATGTGCTAGAAAAAAAGAATACCTAAGGAGAGGGAGGTCAAATGGCTTAATGCTTAATGACTACTAAGCATGCCCATTGGACAGTGCTGCTCAACTGTTGGGTGGGTGGAATGGAAAACTGGGCAAAGAGGGAATAGAATGGAGTGTACTGAAAAAGGGCAGAGCTGGCTTTCAGGAAACCTGTACAAGAATGTTTCCCACTGCAATGTTTTGCTGCATCTTCAACTTTCTGACTACCAGCCTGAGGCTTTGCCTCTCGTTTGTTTTGCTTCGTCTTGGGAATGGTGGGGGGTTGGGGGGAGAGCGCATGGATCCCAGCACACAAATGTTGCCCCACATGCCCTCCCCGCCCTTTCTAAGCTGTTTTATGCTAATTCAAAACAAAAAAAATTCCTTCCAGTAGCACCTTCAAGACCAACTAAGTTAGTTCTTGGTATGTTAACTTGGTAACTTAGTTGGTCTTTAAGGTGCTACTGGAAGGAATTTTTTTTGTTTTGACTATGGCAGACCAACACGGCTACCTATCTGTAACTGGAATTATGCTAATTCAAGTCATTGGTTCGTTGGGACACAGCCCTGGGGTTCATTGTTTGATCTTTGTTGATGCCCTGCCTCTGTTTCCTTTGTCCCCAAGTCCTTCAGATCTCCATGTGGTGGTGGCTTTGAATGGACATGAACTGGAGAGAATGAAGTTGGACAGGGTGCTCATCCACGAGGACTTTGACTGTACAAACCTGAACAACGACGTTGCTTTGCTCCTGCTGGCCTCCCCAGTAGAGTTCGGTGAAGAGAGGACTCCCATTTGCCTGCCCTTGCTACAGGACCTTGGAGCGTGGCAAGACTGCTGGGCTGCAACTTGGAGATCCACCACGCCTGGTATTGCATTTTCTAGTCCAGGGCTCAGTCAAAAATGCTCTCCTGAGTTTGCCGCACGCACACATACACTCACTGCTGTAAGTCGGAGCAGATGGGGCGTGTGAATGCGCAGGTATCCATTGGCTCAGTCTGCACTTCAAGGTGAAACGATCAAACCCCCAGTTTCCGAAACCACATGCGAACCCAAACACAGCTGTCCCCTTTGAAATTCGCATTTTAATTTTGCAATGCAGTTTTCCAGCCAAGTAACGTGCAGAAAATTCATATGCTCATGTAAAGTGTACATGAAAACTCAAGTACTGGTGTAAAATAATACAGAAAAATGCATTATGTTAGGGAGAGTTGCTTTGTAAAAATGTGTGCGTGTGACAAAATTGCATAGAAACGGGATAAATTTGTACTAAGGTGCTGATTAATTCTCATGAGAGCTTTAAAGGGCTTTCCCCCCAAACTGATAGGAAGATACAGATAACCAAACTTAAGATTTAGGGAGATTTTAGGAATGAGAAATGGAGAGAAACCAAAACTGTTGGATTCTGAGCATGATTGCGGCAGCTAGACTGCTGACTGGGAGTGGCTGCCGAGACCACATAACACCAGTCTTGAAAAACCTACATTGGCTCCCAGTATGTTTCCAAGCACAATTCAAAGTGTTGGTGCTGACCTTGAAAGCCCTCTGTCCAGTATATCTGAAGGAGCGTCTCCACCCCCATCGTTCAGCCCAGACCCTGAGGTCCAGCTCTGAGGGCCTTCTGGTGGTTCCCTCACTGTGAGAAGTGGGGTTACAGGGAACCAGGCATAGAGCCTTCTCGGTGGTGGCACCCGCCCTGTGGAACGCCCTCCCATCAGATGTCAAAGAGAAAAACAACTACCAGACTTTTAGAAGACACCTGAAGGCAGCCCTTTTTAGGGAAGCTGTTAATGTTTGGTGCATTACTGTATTTTAATATTTTGTTGGAAGCCGCCCAGAGCGGCTGGGGAAGCCCAGCCAGATGGGTGGGGTATAAATAATAAATTATTATTATTATTATTATTAATATTGAACTGGGAACTCGATGGCTTGTGACAGAGACCTCCCCACGAGATCTCACTGGGAGGAACCAGCACAAAATGATCTAGAGCAAGTGGAAACACCAGCCTTTGTAGCTGGCAGGCTATAGATTTGGCCTCTGAATTGCCCAGACTTTTTGCCCTTGCCCTTGCCTTGGCCAGCAGTGCAACCCCTTTGCCTTGACGCCATGCCACCAGCATCCGAGGCCCCTCTTGGGCTCCGAGAAACACAGGCTCTCCTTTTCCCAATTCCAGAGCAGCACAAGTCTCCGCGCTGCACAGAGCAGTGAGGCCTAAACGAAGCCCCGCCGTCCCATTCACCCCTCTCTCCTCCTCCCGTCATTTCTGAATGGCGCCGCCTCCCCCTCTTTCCTCTGTGCCTGCAGGCGACGAGAACACACCGACCAGAGTGCTAAAGAAAACGGAAATGTCTCTGGTCGGCGGGGAGACCTGTTCCAAGAGCGTACAAGGGCTGACGGAGGGCATGCTGTGCGCCGTCTCTGACGAAGGAGGGAAGGAGACCTGCAAGGTATAATGAACCTGGCCCTGTACTGCTGTGCCGCAGGCTGGGGAGGCAGGATGGATGCGGTAATGATCTTTGATCTCTTCCCCAGGCTTCCTGGGGGCTGCTAATGTTTCTCTGCACAGCCTCCGGAGAGATGGGGAAGACTTATTTTAGCAAGCTTACAAGTAGGGGAAGTCCTGGTCACCTACAAGGATATACAAGCCGCGTCCTCCAGTCTTGTTCTGAGTCCCAAAAAGGGGAAGAGAGATGTCTTCATGTTCCTTTATCCCTCTTTTTGATTATGTTTGTTCCTCGCCCTCCCTTTTCCCTTTTCTCCTTCCCTCTCTTATTGTTCCCTCTCCTTCCCCCTCCTCATTTTCTTGTCCAGCTTTTCTGCCTCCACTGATACACACTGTGTGTTCAGAGGAGTGAGCTTGTGGCTGGAGCGGAAACTCTTTAGGAAGAGATGCATATTCTTTACTCAAGAGGAGGTTTTGCAGAGGGTTGAAACCAGGGCTCTCCCCCCCCCAGCCGGAACTCACTGGAACTTAGTTCCAGCACCTCTCAGGTGGGCACCATCGCCATTACAGTGGTACCTCGGGTTACATACGCTTCAGGTTACATATGCTTCAGGTTACAGACTCCGCTAACCCAGAAATAGTACCTCCGCTAACCCAGAAATAGAAATCGCGTGGCGGCAGCAGGAGGCCCCATTAGCCAAAGTGGTGCTTCAGCTTAAGAACAGACCTCCAGAATGAATTAAGTACTTAACCCGAGGTACCACTGTGTAAGAGAACGAGGGAGGTGTTTTTTGTGAGTTCCAGCATCGCTTTTTCTAGAGAAATAGCAGTGGTTGAAACTGCATGGAAAATGCAGAAGGGAAAGGGAACAAGGGAGGGTGAGGAATTAATGTGGGGTATTTATAAACCCCACATTTATAAAGGGATGTGGGTGGCGCTGTGGGTAAAAGCCTCAGCGCCTAGGGCTTGCCGATCGCATGGTTGGCGGTTCGAATCCCCGCGGCGGGGTGCGCTCCCGTTGCTCGGTCCCAGCGCCTGCCAACCTAGCAGTTCGAAAGCACCTCCGGGTGCAAGTAGATAAATAGGGACCGCTTACTGGCGGGAAGGTAAACGGCGTTTCCGTGTGCTGCGCTGGCTCGCCAGATGCAGCTTCGTCACGCTGGCCACGGGACCCGGAAGTGTCTCCGGACAGCACTGGCCCCCGGCCTCTTAAGTGAGATGGGCGCACAACCCTAGAGTCTGTCAAGACCGGCCCGTACGGGCAGGGGTACCTTTACCTTTTTATTTATAAACCACATGATTGCTATTTATTATCTATGGTGCGCCTTCGACGTCTCGGGGGCTTTGAAACTTCAAGAGCAGAGGACTCTTGCCTTGAGGGGCACCCAATGTTCAACTCTGACACGGTGGAGATAACAAAGAAAAGGCATGAAATGGAGACTGGGGTAAACGGAGTAGAATATGCCTTTGTTTTCGTTGAAACACAGGCTCAGAAAATGTCTCCATTGAAGGTTTTAGTAACACTTAAAAAAAACAAAAAACTAAAGTGGCTGAGTTTTCCAATAAAACTGAAAATCCAGAATTCACGTTAGGGGCATTCCATGATTAGACCAACCCAATTGTCACTAAACCTCGGAGAAGCTTTTGATATGTAAAGTCATTTGATGTTTAGTCATTGAACACCTAGACTGATGATGCAGGGTTCTAGAAAACTCCCAACGCTTGCACACTATTTTCTGGTATATCTGGTGTGAATTTTGGGGCCTATGGAGAGGAAAGTTTGCCTATGGACCTTGAGAGAGCGACTGCGCCGTCTCAGATTTGGGATACCCAACAGGGGTGTAGCAACCCCTCACCGTGAATAATAGTGCAAAGCTGGCAGCTTCCTTTCTGCTTCTCCAGAAAGCAGGGCCCGAAAACAGTGCTTTCGAATTACAGGAATGAAAATTCCAACTAAACCTTAGGAATAACTTTCTGGCAGTAGGATCTGTTCAGCAGTGCAATAGGCGACCTTGAAGGTTTGTAAGCAAGAGTTTGGGTAGCCATCTGCCAGGGATTCATTTGCTGTGATTCCTACGTTGTGGGGGTTGGACTAGATGACCCGTGGGGTCCTCTCTGACGCCATGATTCTATGAGGACGTTGACCTCTTTCTCTTGTGTCCTCCTTCTGACCTCTCCCAGGATGACAGCGGGGCTCCTTTGGTTTGCACTTCCGGAGAAGACAGGAGATGGTTTGTGGTTGGACTAGGCAGTCATGGGGAGGCCTGCGAAGGAAAGGGCAGTCCCGCTGTCTACACTGTGGTTTTCAGCTACCTCAACTGGATAGAAGAGGTTACGGCCGAGGAAGGGAAACCATTTATCCCCGAAGGAGTGGACGTCGTCGTAGCCGATTCCGAAATCCCTCCTCCCGGTTTGGCTGAGTTCGAAGAGGTAACAGCTGAGGAAGAAAAACCATTAATCCCTGAAGGGGTGGACGTTGTCATAACTCATCCTGAATTCCCCGTTCCCGGTTTGGCTGACTCTCCCTTCCTTTCCACCCCCTGTGCCGTTGCTTCTGTTCTGATGTCGATGCTTTTCCGTTTATTGTAATAAAATCCGCTTTGCAAACGCTCTCTCTCTCTGTTGCAAGAGTTCTCGCTCGCTTTCTTCACTCGTAAAATAAATAAAGCTCTGAAAAACGAAACCTGAGGGCCGTCAAATGAACATGCTTCCTGCACGTTCCCCCAGGGCTGACTTCTTGGGGATTTTTGCACGTTTTGCAATACGGAGGGGCACGTTTTGCAATACGGAGGGACATCTTGTGGTTACACTGCGCACTGCAGCCAGGGAGAGGCTGCGCTGCAACAGAAGATGCTGTGTACATACATAAACTGCTGCTGTAGGCCACAGACCACCTCTGGCCCACCCCTGGCAACCCAGAATTTGCCTCTGGCCCTCCTCTCTCAGACCTGCACCACCAATTATGCTACTCCGGGTCAGGATGCTACAGGAGTGTGTGTTTCCCCTTTTGACAGACAGGCAGCATCGCTCACCTGTCAGTCACCTGATCTCAGTCTCCATGACATCATGATGGGAGGGGTCGTCCACAACATCTGAAAGGAAGCCAGTTGCAGAAGGATCGTTTGCATCACCGATAGTCCTGTTATTGATGGCTTTTGCCTCACTATGCTTGCAAATCTACAATAAGAGCAATTGTTTGCAAAGAGGCTGCTGAGAAGTTCTCAGAGGGAGATGGGAATTATTCCTTCGCACCTTTATCTTTCCATTCCCTGCCTTGTGGAAAGTTTCCCTCTCTTCCTGCCACTTTCCTCACCCTCTGTGTCATGTTTTTTTTTTAGGCTGTTTACTGGCGGTGGGGGAGAGAAACTTTCTTTATCTCTGTGCAGCTCCTGGCATGTATTAGGCATTCGAATCAATAGTACCGACCATTTATTTCTTAGATAAAACAGAAATGCTTACCTAAAAAAATATACCAAGGCGGCATTCAGCATGCAAAATTACAATGAGGTAGATAAAAACATCACTAAAGATTGAGATTAACGTTTTTGTTTAACCCATTCTGCATTCAACATATTGGCAGTTACTGTGATATTTTCTTTTCCAAATATGTAGAAGTATTTGTTAAACCTCAACAAGTGTAATCTTTCTCCATGTCTGCTCTGATACTGCTTTTCTTTTGGTATCTTCTCTCACCCCTTTCTTTTTCCCCCTTCTGTAATTTTATGCCTTCCCTTGTAATTTTAAAACTACAACAATTACATTTAAAAAACCAGTACAAAAAATAATAAATACTAGTTGTTGTTTAAAATAACACTTTGCAAAGGCATACACTTCCACACAGTTTTAAAGGTAAAGGGACCCCTGGCCATTAGGTCCAGTCATGTCTGACTCTGGGGTTGTGGCGCTCATCTCGCTTTATTGGCCGAGGGGGCTGGCGTATAGCTTCCGGGTCATGTGGCCAGCAGGACTAAGCCCACCTAGCAATTCAAAAGCACGTCAAAGTGCAAGTATATAAATAGGTACTGCTCCGGCGGGAAGGTAAACGGCGTTTCCGTGTGCTGCTCTGGTTCGCCAGAAGCGGCTTAGTCATGTTGGCCACATGAGTCAGCCAGAGTCAGCCACGACTGGACCTAATGGTCAGGGGTACCTTTACCTTTTACCGTACTTTTCCATGTATAAGACTAGGTTTTTTTTAATTTTAAAATTATGTTCAGAATTGAGGGTCGTCTTGTACACAGATACAATCTCCCCCCATTTTCTCAATTAGGAATCCTCCCAAATAGGGGGTGTCTTATACATGGGGGCGTGTTATACACAGAAAAATACAGTACTTATCCCCATGGATCTTTCAATGGATGCTGCATTCATAGAATCATAGAATCATCGAGTTGGAATAGACCACAAGGGCCATCGAGTCCAACCCCCTGCCAAGCAGGAAACACCATCAGAGCACTCCTGACATATGGTTGTCAAGCCTCTGCTTAAAGACCTCCAAAGACGGAGACTCCACCACACTCCTTGGCAGCCAATTCCACTGTCCAACAGCTCTTACTGTCAGGAAGTTCTTCCTAATGTTTAGGTGGAATCTTCTTTCTTGTAGTTTGGATCCATTGCTCCGTGTCCGCTTCTCTGGAGCAGCAGAAAACAACCTTTCTCCCTCCTCTATGTGACATCCTTTTATATATTTGAACATGGCTATCATATCACCCCTTAACCTCCTCTTCTCCAGGCTAAACATGCCCAGCTCCCTTAGCCGTTCCTCCTAAGGCATCGTTTCCAGGCCTTTGACCATTTTGGTTGCCCTCCTCTGGACACGTTCCAGTTTGTCAGTGTCCTTCTTGAACTGTGGTGCCCAGAACTGGACACAGTACTCCAGGTGAGGTCTGACCAGAGCAGAATACAGTGGTACTATTACTTCCCTTGATCTAGATGCTATACTCCTATTGATGAGGCCCAGAATTGCATTGGCTTTTTTAGCTGCCGCATCAGACTGTTGGCTCATGTCAAGTTTGTGGTCAACCAAGACTCCTAGATCCTTTTCACATGTACTGCTCTCATTCCTTTTGGCAAGCAGCACATCAGTGGGGAGCATGGGAGAGGGAGGGCAGGGCAGGGGGATTAGAGGGGGAGCCAAGCAATTAGCCAAGGCAAATAGTTCCTTGGAAGAGGCTGAAGGAGGCCCAACTCAGCTCCAGGGGCCAGTCTCCAGCTGCAGACCGCACCGTCAGTTCAAAGAATGGAGTAGTTCCTCAGCAAAGCCCCTAGATGGCAGCATTGCCTTCCCCACCCACTAGGTTTCTTCCTCCTCTGGAATATCTTATGTTCTGCCTAGCAATGAGCAAACACTCCTCTGCTCGCTTGAAAACTGATGCCGTCTTTTAGGAGCTTTCTGGGCAAACTCTTTTTTTTAAAAAATAAGATATTTATTAAAATTTTCAAAATATTACAAAAAGAAAAAACAAACAAAATAGAGACAGAAGAAAATACAAAGATTAAAAATAGTTAACAAAGTAAAAAAAGAGAATAAAACCCCTTCCCCCTGTGTAAAGAGGAAACAAAAATTCAAAATAAGAAAACAAAAAAGTGACAAAAATACAAAAATCCAAAGCCTTTAAAAGCATTTAAAAACAAATTCATTATTTTCAGATCCTTAACTGTCATTACCTTCTTTCTTAGACCTCCTCCTCCTCCCTTTCTTTGTATCCTAGTTATTAATTATCCCAACAAATCCTTTCCTTTCCATGTTTCATAAAATTCTATCATTACATTACCCTAGCCTAGACTATTTTAATTCTTATCTTTCTATAATAGAACAAAACTTAAAACTTAAGCCTTATCCTTACCAGCTTCTTATAATCATAATATTCTTTCATAATTCTTTAAGCATCTTTGCTAAAGCCGAGTAATTTCTTCCAACATTTTTCTATCATTCATCAACTTTATAAAACATTCTAATAATGAAAAAAAAGAAAGATATAAACAAATCCAATCTTTATCCAGCATCCCTTCCTCCTGGTTCCGGGTTTTGTCAGTCCTTATTCCCATCAATCTAGCCCATTAACCTGGTAACCTTATGTCCGAGGCCCTCAAGTCACTTCTATGGCCCTTCCGCGGCTCTTCTTCATACTGGGCAAACTCTTTTTGGGAAAGGAATAGTTGTGGAGAGGCGAGACTTGGTTTCTGAGAGTCTTTCCCTAGCTGGTCATGCCAGCGCATAAGTGCCTTTCTGTGCTGCCCTGTGGGACTTTGCTGTTCTTCCTAGCGCCTGGCAAGGCAGTGGGAGATGCCAGGGGGACGAGGTTCCTTTCTTTGCAAAGCAAGAGAAGACTTTATGTTCATATTGATTTGAGTTATAAAAGTATTTCTAGACCGCCCTCTTGCAAAACCAGGGTGCTGTACCTTTATACAGTCATACCTCGGGTTACAGACGCTTCAGGTTGCTTTTTTTGGGTTAGGGACCCGCCAAAACCCAGAAGTACTGGAATGGGTTACTTCCGGGTTTCAGGGGTCATGCATGCGCAGAAGCGCTAAATTGCGCTTTGCACATGTGCAGAAGCGCCAGATTGCAACCCGCGCATGTGCAGACACGCTGCTGCGGGTTGCGAACACTGCAGGTTGCGAATGTGCATCCTGGATGGATCACGTTCACAACCCAAGCACCCACTGTATAAAGGTAAGGTAAAGGACCCCTGGGTGGTTAAGTCCAGTCAAAGGCAACTATGGGGGTTGCAGCACTCATCTCAGTTTCAGGCCGAGGAAGCTGGTGTTTGTCCACAGACAGCTTTCCGGGTCATGTGGCCAACATAACTAAGCTGCTTCTGGCGCAACCGGACACCATGACAAAAACCAGAGCACACAGGAACGTCGTTTACCTTTCCTGCCACCTAGTTATCTACTTGCACTGGCGTGCTTTCGAACTGCTAGGTTGGCAGAAGCTGGGACATAGAAAAGGGAGCTCACCCCATCACGGGGATTCGAACCTCCAACCTTCCAATCGGTAAGCCAAAGAGGCTCATTGGTTTAGACCACAGCGCCACCCTTAGCAGACAATATAGAACAATCATCAAAATGACTTAAGCGCTCAAGAACTGTGTGCTCGAGAACTGCATAGGTTTGTTGGCATTGAAAAGTGTTCAAGGGACCCCTGAAAGTCAAACGTGAGGGTGCCTGCTGAACCTCTGCTGGAAGAAGAAGAAGAAGAAGAGGAGGAGGAGTAGTAGTTTGGATTTGATATCCCGCTTTATCACTACCCGAAGGAGTCTCAAAGCGGCTAACATTCTCCTTTCCCTTCCTCCCCCACAACAAACACTCTGTGAGGTGAGTGAGGCTGAGAGACTTCAGAGAAGTGGGACTAGCCCAAGGTCACCCAGCAGCTGCAAGTGGAGGAGCGGAGACGCGAACCCGGTTCACCAGATTACAAGTCTACCGCTCTTAACCACTACACCACACTGGCTCTCAACTGGAAGACTGCCCCATGGCCTCAAATCAGCTGGGTGAGGCAGGAACCACATAAAGAGCTTGCGTGAAAGAGTCCAAAGGATTTCCCCAAGCAGATAACAAATTCAGTCTAATATTTTTGTAGGCAGTTTAGGCCAATACACGTGTTTTTGTCATGCAATTTTCCCTAATACAACACTTTTTGTTTCATTTAGGCATTTTCATGCACACTTTCTCCTTATTTACAAATTTTCACGTGCGTCCTTGGGCTGGAGAACGGCACCACAAAATTCAGGGAAGTGCGAATTTTGAAGGAGAGTCACGTTTCTGTTTGTGCACTGCTTCAAAAACTGAACTGGATCATTTCTCTTTTTTATATATATAATATTTTTTATTAATTTTAACATACAAAATTTTTAGACATACCACACAAATTATTTGGACTTCCTTCAGTATCTCTGATAGCCTTCTGTCTTAATTATTTCTCCTGCAATTCTTAACTTAATATTGCCTTTACATTTTCTAACAAATCATTTCTTCCTTTCCATTTTTACAATATTTCTTAAATTACTCCTCACAGAGCTTCTTGTAGTCCTACAAACGTAATTTGATCATCGCAAATACTTTTCAGATACTCAGTAAATCTAGTCCAGTCTTCGGTAAACTTCTGGTCTCGCCAATCTCAGATCCTTCCTGTTAGCTTGTCTAATTCTGCATAGTGAACTGGATCATTTCTCATTAGAGTGCGAACAAAAGTGAATTTATCCCCCACCCCGACCTTCACATCTCTACTCGGAAACTCACATAAATGGATCTGAGAAGATGGGGGAAGTTCAGTCTTCCTCACCTTTTTTCTTGTTTTGTTTTCGGCAATAATATGAAGGAGAGGAAATAAAAGGGAAAAAAGTTGTGAATGAACAATAATAACAGAATGCCCTCCCCCCCCCCTTTCACACCTTGCTCTCCATTCAGACTTTTTGACAATCAACAAGGTCATTTGATTCATTCAGTTCTTGGAGTAAACAAAGACTCACAATAATAAACCCCCCTTCCCAACCCCTGCTGCCGTTCTGCCTCCCCCCACGCCTTTTCTCTAAGAATAGATGCCTTCCAGCCCCCCCTTTTACCTTCATCTCCCTCTGCCTCTGAGAATCCAACTCGCTGCCACTTCCTCAGACGGATTTCAGGGCTTCCAGAAAAGGCTCAGCATTTCCTCTTCAGTGTGGGAATCGCACCTTCCCTCGGTAACATCTGCATAGACACCCCGGTCATTCTCATATTTGTTCGTGTTCTCCCTCAAACCTAAGAAGCTGCCTTATATTCAATAACATCATTGGTCCACCTAGCTCTGTTGCTGTGGTCTAAACCACTGAGCCTTGCTGATCGGAAGGTTGGCGGTTCGAATCCCCGCGACGGGGTGAGCTCCTGTTGCTCTGTCTCAACTCCTGCCAACCTAGCAGTTCGAAAGCATGTCAAAGTGAAAGTAGATAAATAGGTGCAGTGGTACCTCGGGTTACAGACACTTCAGGTTACAGACGCTTCAGGTTACAGACTCCACTAACCCAGAAATAGTACCTTGGGTTAAGAACTTTGCTTCAGGATGAGAACAGAAATCGTGCTCCGGTGGCACGGCATCAGTGGGAGGCCCCATTAGCTAAAGTGGTGCTTCAGGTTAAGAACCATTTCAGGTTAAGAACAGACCTCCAGAACGAATTAAGTTCTTAACTCGAGGTACCACTGTACTGCTGTGGCAGGAAGGTAAATGGCATTTCCATGCACTCTGGCTGCTGTCACTATGTCCCGTTGCCCCAGAAGCGGTTTAGTCCTGCTGGCCACATGACCTGGTAAGCTGCCTGTGGACAAATGCCGGCTTCCTCAGCCTGAAAGCGAGATGAGTGCCACAACCCCATAGTTGCCTATGGCTGGACTTAACCGTCCAGAGGTCCTATACCTTTTTTTAACACAGATTGACAGTGCTTTTCCAGGATTTTCAAGCAGAGTCTGTCTCAGCCCTACCTAGAGATGACATTGGGAGTGGAACTTCTGCGTGCAAATCAGCTGTACTACCACCAAGCTAAGGTCCTTTCCCTCTCTTGCCAAGCAAACTAAGATAAAAAAGACCCACACTAATAATTATGTGGCGATGGCCAATGTCGTTCAATGGTGCTGGACTAGGACTAGGGTTCAAATGCTCTCTCAGCCACGAAGCTCACTACTGACCAGGCGCCATCTCTCAACCTAACCTACCTTGCTGGATCATTGTGAGGGTGAAACGAGGAGGGCAGGAAAACCATGGGTGCTGCCTAGCACTTCTTTGAGAAAAAGTGGGATATAGATGAAATGGAGACAGTGAGAGATTTTACTTTCTTGGGCTCCATGATCACTGCAGATGGTGACAGCAGCCAGGAAATTAAAAGATGCCTGCTTCTTGGGAGAAAAGCAATGACAAACCTAGACAGCATCTTAAAAAGCAGAGACATCACCTTGCCAACAAAGGTCCATATAGTTAAAGCTATGGTTTTCCCAGTAGTGATGTATGGAAGTGAGAGCTGGACCATAGAGAAGGCTGATTGCCGAAGAATTGATGCTTTTGAATTATGGTGCTGGAGGAGACTCTTGAGAGTCCCATGGACTGCAAGAAGATCCAACCTCTCCATTCTGAAGGAAATCAGCCCTGATTGCTCAGTGGAAGGGTAGATCCTGAAGCTCAGGCTCCAAGACTTTGGCCACCTCATGAGAAGAGAAGACTCCCTGGAAAAAACCCTGATGTTGGGAAAGACGGAGGGCACAAGGAGAAGGGGACGACAGAGGACGAGATGGTTGGACAGTGTTCTCGAAGCTACCAGCATGAGTTTGACTAAACTGCGGGAGGCAGTGGAAGACAGAAGTGCCTGGTGTGCTCTGGTCCATGGGGTCACGAAGAGTCGGACACGACTAAACAACTAAACAACAACAAAAGATGCAATTGATAGACAGTAGAAGAGTTGTCCTTGGACTCCAACTCCCATCGGCACGCCAAAGGACAGGAATAATGGGAGCTGTAGTCTTAACAGCATTTAGAGCAGCCTTTCTCAACCTGCGGGTCCCCAGATGTTGTTGGACTACAACTCCCATCACCCCTAGCTAGCAAGGCCAGAGCTCAGGGACCCACATGTTGAGAACCGCTGATTTAGATGGTCACAGGAAAAGACGCCCGTGGTTATTGGGAATTTAAGGAGCCCACAGAGCTCCTACGGTCTCCCATATCTGCCCTGCAGATATCCAAGTCAACACAGGGGCAGAGGAAATTGGGGAAGCCTCTCTCTAGGCCGCTACTCCCATGGATGGGGAATCGGGGTGGATTTGGGGGTTAGGGAGGGCAGCGGAGATAGGAGCTAGGGATTCTCCCACTTGGACTTTGGCTTTTCAAGGGAGAAGACATTTTGCTTCTGGTTGCAGAACCCTGAGCTGGATCACTGGTTCATTGCAGTCTACAATGATTGTCTCCAATGAAGCTGAATGTTGGAATATTCAGGACAGGAGG
Organism: Podarcis muralis; assembly: GCF_964188315.1. Classification (NCBI taxonomy): domain Eukaryota; kingdom Metazoa; phylum Chordata; class Lepidosauria; order Squamata; family Lacertidae; genus Podarcis; species Podarcis muralis. The sequence continues at coordinate 5,137,352 of NC_135657.1, forward strand.
AATTCCTTTGTGCAGAGTTAAACTACAGAACTCGCTGCCACAGGAAACAGTGATGGCTCCTAACTTGCATGGCTATAGAAGAGGAATCCATGGAGGAGAGGTCTATGGATGACCATGTTGGGTTCACGGACTGCTGTGTGAGATAGTAAGTCTGCAGGCTTGAGGTTGCTAGCTGTTGCAATCAGCCTGCAATACTTTCTGGGTCAGAAAGACTCAGCAGTAATGTGGTGTCAGTTGATTGGCTGTCATCGGTTTAAAGGGGAAACCTGTCCAGCAGTAAGTGGGTGGTGTAGAGGAGTGTGGTCAGAGAGAGAGAGTTAGAGGTCTTCCTATGTGCCTTAAGGTGCAGCCAGGTACTCTGTTTGACTGTATGAACTGCGCGTGTATTATAGCCTGTAGATATTTGTATATATATAAAGGTAAAGGTAAAGGGACCCCTGACCATTAGGTCCAGTCGTGGCCAACTCTGGGGTTGCGACACTCATCTCGCTTTACTGGCCGAGGGAGCTGGCGTACAGCTTCCGGGTCATGTGGCCAGCATGACTAAGCCACTTCTGGCAAACCAGAGCAGCGCACGGAAACGCCATTTACCTTCCCGCCGGAGCGGTACCTATTTATCTACTTGCACTTTGATGTGCTTTCGAACTGCTAGGTTGGCAGGAGCAGGGACTGAGCAATGGGAGCTCACCCCATCGCGAGGATTCGAACCGCCGACCTTCTGATCGGCAAGTCCTAGGCTCTGTGGTTTAACCCACAGTGCCACCCGTGTCCCTATCTTGTATATATATAGCTCACAATAAATATACTGCACCGAAGAACCTGGAACTCTGAGCATTTCTGCTAAAGCTCCGCGAAGAATTCGCGACAGGCTACTAGCCATGACTGTGATGCTTTGCCTCTACTACTGGTGCATTTGGGGGGGGGAGTACATTGGGGGGAGCTGATACATTGGTGGAGTGTGTGCCAATGTTTGAATGTTAGGTGTCCCGGGAATACATACAGTTTGCCCCAGGAATATGTACAGTTCGCGGGGTCAAATCCCCAAAAAGGATGTTACTTTTTTTCTGTATGCCGCAACAGCTGCAAGAATATTGTTAGCAAAGAATTGGCAGAAACAAGATTTACCAACTATCAAAGAATGGCAGATGAAGATGATGGACTATATGGAACTTGTCGAACTGACCGGGAGACTCCGAGACCAGAGAGAAGAGATGGTGGAATAAGTTTAAGGAATATTTGAAAAACATATGTTAATATTTAAACCCTAGAATAGCTTTGGAAGCGGATATAGGCTGTAGGGTTAGAAGTAGAAGATAGGGTATTTTAAAATAGTATTATTTTTAAGTGATAAAATGTGAAGGTATTTTCCAGTATGATTAAAAAAAAAGATGGTTTGAAATTAGGATATATCTAAACTGCTAAAGATGAAGTAAAATGAAAATCAGATACAGTGGTACCTCGCAAGACGAATGCCTTGCAAGACGAAAAACTCGCAAGACGAAAGGGTTTTTTGTTTTTTGAGCTGCTTCGCAAGACGATTTCCCCTATGGACTTGCTTCGCAAGACGAAAACATCTTGCAAGTTTGTTTCCTTTTTCTTAAAACTGTTAATACAGTTGCGACTTGACTTCGAGGAGCAATTCATAGCACGCGGTGTGGTAGCCTTTTTTGAGGTTTTTGAAGACTTTGGTGATTTTTGAAGCTTTTCCAAAACTTTCCCGACACCGTGCTTTGCAAGACGAAAAAACCGCAAGACGAAAAAACTCGCGGAACGAATTAATTTCGTCTTGCGAGGCACCACTGTAGGTGGGATTTGGGGAAGTCAACTTAATGTTTAGAAAATAAGGATATGACAAGAATTTGTTCATATTGTTTGTCTTTTCTGTCTGTGTTTTTTATTTGTGTCATAAAATGAATAAAAAAATTTTTGGGGAAAAAAGGGAATACATAAAGTTCGGCGGCTATTAATTCGGCACTGGTGGGAGAGCCACAGTTGGTGAACTGAGCGAGTAAATTGGCTTTCTCTCTCACGCAGGCCAGTAAAATGTGGTGGGGCATTCCTACAAGAATAATAATAATAATGATGATAATCTTGGCAGCCTCTGGCTACCCAAAGTATGAATGAATAGCGGGACCAAAGGAAACACCTGCTGAGAGAGGAAATCCAGGACAACTTTTATTATCCCTCTTCACAGGTCTATTCAGAACTACATTGGGTGTTTCCTCTTCCCCTCCTGGGTCCTTCTGCGCTCATTCATGCCGAAGAAGCACAGGCTGCTTCCATGTCAGTTTGATGCCAGGGAACACCACCCAGGCTTCCAGACCTTCCACCAAAGGTTGTTGTTCTGACGGCCGCCAGATTCCCCGGTGAATCATTATCATGGCAATTATTCTTGAATGGGCGATGTTGCAATTGCGTGGGACGGTTCCCCCAGTTGTTGTTGTTGTTCTTTTCTTTTTCTCTGAATGCGCTTGGCAAACCCAGCTTCCCTTCTGAAGAAGCGAGCGCTGTTTTAGTAAAACACAGCGGATGCCCTTCCACGCCTTACGTGACAACCGGGATCCACCGGTGTTTCCCGCGGTGAAGGCACACAGTTGGAAGGGCACCCCCAAAGTTCATCTAGTCCATCCCTCCCTACAGTGCAGGAATCACAGCTAGAGAATCCCTGGTAGGTGGCCCTCCAACCTCTGTTTGAAAATCTCCAAGGAAGGAGAGTCCACAAGCCTCTGGGAGGGTCTAGTCCACAGTCAAACAGCTCTTACCATCAGAAAGTTCTTCCTTATGTTTAGTCAGAATCTCCTTTGTTGTAACTTGAAGAAGAAGAAGAAGAGAAGAGTTTGGATTTGATATCCCGCTTTATCACTACCCTAAGGAGTCTCAAAGCGGCTAACATTCTCCTTTTCCCTTCCTCCCCCACAACAAACACTCTGTGAGGTGAGTGGGGCTGAGAGACTTCAGAGAAGTGTGACTGGCCCAAGGTCACCCAGCAGCTGCATGTGGAGGAGCGGAGACGCGAACCCAGTTCCCCAGATTACGTGACTACCACTCTTAACCACTACACCACACTGGTTCGAGTCCTACCCTCCAGAGGGTAGAAAACTAGCTCGCTCCATCTTCCACGTGACAGCCCTTGAGATACAGTGGTACCTTGGGTTAAGAACTTAATTTGTTCTGGAGGTCCATTCTTAACCTGAAACTGTTCTTAATCTGAGGTACCACTTTAGCTAATGGGGCCTCCCACTGCCGCCGCACGATTTCTGTTCTCACCCTGAAGCAAAGTTCTTAACCTGAGGTACTATTTCTGGGCTAGCGGAGTCTGTAACCTGAAGCGTCTATAACCCAAGGTACCACTGTAGTTGAAGATGGCTATCTCCTCTCACTCTGCTCTTTCCCAGGCTAAACATCCCCAGCTCCTTCGACCATTCCTCATCAGGCTTGGCTTCTAGATCAGGCATAGGCAAACTCAGCCCTCCAGCTGTTTTGGGACTACAACTCCCATGATCCCTAGCTAACAGGACCAGTGGGTCAGGGATGATGGGAGTTGTCATCCCAAAACATCTGGAGGGCCGAGTTTGCCTATGCCTGTTCTAGATGATAAACGAAAACATCCCAAACACTGCAGCTTTTCTTCATAGGGACGTTGATCCATCCCCTTGATCTGGAGGGTGCCAGGTTGGAAAAGGCTGTCCTTAAAATTTAAATAAATTGGAAGATCTCAATGAAGATGTTGTTGTTGTTGTCTAGTTGTTTAGTCGTGTCCGCCTCTTCGTGGCCCCCTGGACCAGAGCATGCCAGGCACTTCTGTCTTCCACTGCCTCCCGCAGTTTGGTCAAACTCATGCTGGTAGCTTTGAGAACACTGTCCAACCATCTCGTCCTTGCAGTAGTCCAAGCGGGGGATAACTAGTTCTGATTTATGTTTAATAAATCTGTAGCTGTAGATTGACTTCACAAGCCTCAGGCCTATTCTGTGTGCGCAGTACACTCTGCTAATAGCGTGCCCTGGCTTTTGAAGTCCGGGTCGCTGATTTATGTCGGAGCATGGGCCAATGGATGGAGACAGCACAGCTGGGGCTTGCCAGCTGGCCTCCCGGCCCTCTGCATGCTGACAACATCTACCATAAGTTACCTAGGATTAGAGTTATTATTATTTAAATTTGTATACCACCCTACTATACCCATAGAACTCAGGGAACTTCTCTGCCTCTCCTGGGATCAAGATTATAGTTGCAGGCCTGCCATCCTTATTGAGGCTGCTTGCTTGCTAATGGTCCTCTAAAACGACTGGCTAATATTTCCCCAATAGGTCCGCCTGGAATTTAACAAAAGAACATGGATGTGCTCTGTTGCCCCTTCCTAACGATTCATTGCATGACATTGCATGACAAATGGTCAAAGGCCTGGAAACGAGGCCTTATGAGGAACGGATAAGGGAGCTGGGCATGTTTAGCCTGGAGAAGAGGAGGTTAAGGGGTGATATGATAGCCATGTTCAAATATCTAAAAGGATGTCATATAGAGGAGGGAGAAAGGTTGTTTTCTGCTGCTCCAGAGAAGCGGACACGGAGCAATGGATCCAAACTACAAGAAAGAAGATTCCACCTAAACATTAGGAAGAACTTCCTGACAGTAAGAGCTGTTTGACAGTGGAATTTGCTGCCAAGGAGTGTGGTGGAGTCTCCTTCTTTGGAGGTCTTTAAGCAGAGGCTTGACAACCATATGTCAGGAGTGCTCTGATGGTGTTTCCTGCTTGGCAGGGGGTTGGACTCGATAGCCCTTGTGGTCTATTCCAACTCTATGATTCTATGATTCACCTTTTTCACAGGTGGCACCCACTGGGTGACTCTTTACTGAGCCACCCACTATGATCCCAAGGACTCTTAGCCCCCTTTGAGTGTATATGTGAATTTTAGATTCTTATTATTATTTCCCTTTGGTGCATCATTTTGGATTTGTGTACATTGAATCGCATTTGGTTCCTACCTATAAATCAGTTTAAGCTTAGGGCCCCGTACTTACGGGACCGCCTCTCCTGGTCTGCCCCGCAGAGGACCTTAAGGTCCATGAATAACCATAGTCTAGAGGTCCCAGGCCCTAAGGAAGTCAGACTATCCTCCTCCAGGGCCAGGGCCTTCTCAGCGATGGCTCCCACCTGGTGGAATGCTCTGTCCCATGAGACTAGGGCCCTGCAGGATTTAACCTCCTTCCGCAGGGCCTGTAAAACAGAACTATTCCGCCTGGCTTTCAATCTGAACTTAGCCTGAACTTTTATTCCCCTCTCTTCCCTCCCTCTCCCCTTTTTATGAAGATTCCCCGCTCTGGGATCCCACAGCTAATTCTCCCCTGGTCTCCTCGCTGGCCCAAGTGGGACTAATTTAGGCAACTAGCCCTGGTGATCATCTAATGTTTATTGGATGGATTTCCCCCCTAAATTGATTTTTATTGTTATTTACGCTTTATACCGTATTTTATGCTGGGTTTTTTTGTAGCATCAATTAAGTGTTTTAAATTTGTTGTTAGCCGCCCTGAGCCCGGCTTCCTGAACTGGGAAGGGCGGGGTATAAATAAAAACTTATTATTATTTATTGTTGCTGAGGGTCCATGCGCTTGGGGTCACGCCAAGTGCCCCTGCCTTCTCATTGATAGGGGACGTGCTATTGTGTTTTCTGTTGCAGGTCTCAATCGGCATTGTTTATTGCACCAATACCCAGATTCCGCCACCCCGAGTGTCAGGCTCTTGGCTGTGTTTTCATAACAGGAAACAGCCTCCTCTCTCCTGCCAATCGAAGGAACTCTATTGTGCGCAACGGGTCCCACACCAGAAATCGGAAACGGAGTAGGTGAGATGATGCTACTTATATATACACATTCTGCCAGGTCTCTCGCTATCCCTGCTGAACCCCAAAGGCTGGCAAATCACCATCAAACACCACTAAGGCGAATTTCCACATTCTCTTCCTTTCTAAGCGTCGTTTCTGAGCACAATTCCTTTTTTAAAAATAATATTTTTTATTAGTTTTAGCATATAAATTATAAAATGTACCACAAAACTTATCACTTATACAATCTTTTTAGACTTCCACCAGCACCTCTGATGATCCACCATTTTAACCACTTCTTATGCATTTCTTAACTTTATATTGCCTTTACGTCTCTTAACAAATCCTCCTCCCCCTTGTCCATTTTTACAATACTTCTGATAATACCCCTCACAAAACTTCTTGCAACCCTACAAACGTCACAATTACTTTTCAAATAGTCCGTAAATTTACTCCAGTCTTCCATGAATTTCTGGTCTCGCCGGTTTCGAATCCTTCCTGTTAGTTTATATAATTCTGCATAGTCCATTAACTTCATCCTCCATTCTTCAACGTTTCTGAGCACAATTCAAAGTGTTGGTGCTGACCTTTAAACCGGATAGAGCCCAAGAGGCAGGTACACACCTGGAAGCTCTACAATCCACGAAATTTTGCAAATCTGTTGCAGTTCTGCCATGCAGCTTATCGCAGAAGAGCAGTGGCGTTCAAAGATTACAATCTAGAAGCAGCCCTTGTTGTGTTGCTTTATTGGGAACTTCCACCAGGGGGCATCAGGCCCCTACTGCCTTTAAAAAAATAAACCAACCAACCTGGATGAATAGCAAAGGGGGAAAGTATCACTTCCACCCCCAGCAAACCTGGTACTCTTCAGGTGTTACGGGCTGCAACTATGGGCGAGAGAATCGATTTCAGTTTCTCTCCCTGCTGCCGTCCATCTCAACTCGAATTCTTCACAGGCAACCCTGGGAAACCCAGAAGCAGGATTCGAGCACAACTGATATTCAGTAGCATCACTGCCTCTGGCTGTGAAGACACAGCACAACCATCATTGCCAGTAGCCGTGAATTTGCCCAATCCTCGTTAAAAAAAAATTATTTGGTTTTTTGTTGATACACCGAGAAGAAAAACAGAAATACAAATGAAAATGAACACAATATTACTTACAAAACAATAAAGCCAATATTGGTCTTTGAGCTATAGACCCCACCTCCCGTCTATTCCTTACTTCAATTACATATTGTTGTTGTTTAGTCGTTTAGTTGTGTCAGACTCTTCGTGACCCCCTGGACCAGAGCACGCCAGGCACTCCTGTGTTCCACTGCCTCCCGCAGTTGGGTCAAACTCATGCTGGTAGCTTCGAGAACCCTGTCCAACCATCTCGTCCTCTGTCGTTCCCTTCTCCATCTTTCCCAACATCAAGGTCTTTTCCAGGGAGTCTTCTCTTCTCATGAGGTGGCCAAAGGATTGGAGTCTCAGCTTCAGGATCTGTCCTTCCAGTGAGCACTCAGGGCTGATTTCCTTCAGAATGGAGAGGTTTGATCTTCTTGCAGTCCATGGACTCTCAAGAGTCTCCTCCAGACCAGAATTCCAAAGCATCAATTCTTCGGCAATCAGCCTTCTTGATGGTCCAGCTCTCACTTCCATACATCACTACTGGGAAAACCATAGCTTTTAATATACGGACCTTTGTTGGCAAGGTGAATTACATATTGCTTGTTGCCAATACACACTTTTATCCTAATTTGACTAGACCTTAATTTATCTTAGATCTGATGTCTTTCTTAAAGCCCAGTCCTCTTTTAAAGGACTTCCTCTCGTCTGTCCTGAATCTTCCAGGATGTCCACCAGTTCTAGTGCTACAAAAAAGGGAGAAAAGCTTTTCTCTATCCACCTTTAAGCTGACGTTGGATGGCCATAACAACAGCAGCAGCAGCAGCAACAACAACAACATATTATTATTTATTCCCTGCCCATCTGGCTGGGTTTCCTCAGTCACTCTGGGCGGCTTACAGCACATTAAAAATGGTAAAATATTACACATTGAAAATTTCCTGATGCAGGGCTGCCTTCAGATGTCTTCTAAACGTCAGGTGTTTGTTTATTTCCTTGACAGCTGGTGGGAGGGCGTTCCACAGGGTGGGAGCCACTACTGAGAAGGCCCTCGGCCTGGTTCCTTGCAACCTCACTGGAAGGGAACCACCAGGAGCTGGACCTCAGGGCTGAATGATGGAGGTGGAGACGCCGCTTCAGGTCATGTATGATCTAGCTGAGATTCCTGCATTGCAAATGGGTCCCTTCCCAACTCTACATTTTTGTGATTCTGTGATTCCAAGACATGCACAATGTAAGAAACTTCTATCATGTCGCCTCTGCATCACCGGTTTCCTAAAACGCCCTGAGATCCATGGTTATAGGATGGTATACAAATTTAATAAATAATAATAATAATAATAATAGAATAATAATAGAATTGTGGGGTTGGAAAGGACCGCAAAAGGCATCTTGCTCCATCTTCCAGAGTGGCTGGGGAAACTCAGCCAGATGCGCGGGGTATAAATAATAAATTATTATTATTATTCCACAGGACAACACTTTAGATAGTTGAAGATGGTGATCTCCTCTAACTCTGGCTTCTAGATAATAAACCAAAACAGTGTTTCTCAACCTGTGGGTCCCCAAATGTTGTTGGACAACAACTCCCATCATTCCTAGCCAGCATGATCAGTGGTCAGGGATGATGGGAGTTGTAGTCCAACAACCACTGGGGACCCACAGGTTGAGAACTGCTGAACTAAAACATGCAACTTTTCTTGATCTGGAGGGTGCCAAGTTGGGAAAGGCTGTCCTTAAAATATAAATAAAAGGAATGACTGCATTACATCATTACGTTTGACTCTTAATTGTCTCGCATATTTATGTTACTAGTTCTATAACGTGTCTGGAAGTCTTGGACTGTTAGAATTGGTTTTTTTTTTGCTTTTCTAATGCTATGTGTTTTGTGAGTAGATACGACTTTTTATATAGAATGTGGAGTTTTTTAAAAAAATGTATTAACGAGTAAAAGTGGGGGCTTTGTGCTGTACTGAATGGTGATTCAATAACTTTGCTTAAACTGTTTTTTTTATAAGTATTGTAAACAAAACTGTGCCTTTTTAAGTGACTTGTATACAGCAGACTTGAAGTTGAAGACTTAAAAAAAAGGATATTTCTGTTGGTATAAATACTGTACACCAGTCTATGCATTAGGTAAAGGTAAAGGGACCGCTGACCATTAGGTCCAGTCATGGATGACTCGGGGGTTGCGGCGCTCATCTCGCTTTATTGGCCGAGGGAGCCGGCGTACAGCTTCCAGGTCATGTGCCATCATGACTAAGCCGCCTCTGGCGAACCAGAGCAGCGCATGGAAACACCGTTTACCTTCCTGCCGGAGCGGTACCTATTTATCTACTTGCACTTTGACGTGCTTTCGAACTGCTAGGTTGGCAGGAGCAGGGACCGAGCAACGGGAGCTCACCCCGTTGCGGGGATTCAAACCGCCAACCTTCTGATCGGCAAGTCCTAGGCTCTGTGGTTTAACCCACAGCACCACCCATGTCCCTTACAGTCTATGCATTACACCCCCCAAAAAAGGGGTGATCTCAATGGAGACACTCTCTTAGCCCTACCAATAAAGTTCCTTCAGCCACACATCCTCTGAACCTGAACATTTCTGCAGACAAAGAAGTTTCTCTTCTATCGCAGAACCATCGCCTCTTTCCCAGGGGACGTGAGGGAACCTCAGGGTAACACATTTTTTCCCCTACGTTATTTCAATGCCTGGCTGCCGTATCTTCCATCAATTGTGTGCTCTCCCTAGATTTCCTCCCCAGGTAGGTGCCGGCTGAATTGTTGAATGGGAGCCTTTTCAGACAGGATACATGCTGAATGCCAGGTGCAGAAATATTTTCCTGTGAGGCAGCGTGGTGCATGTGAATTGCTGATAACACAAACAATGCAACAAAGTGGGGGGGGGGAAGGGGGGTTAACAATTAGATGCTGGAACCTCCTGGGACAGAACCCGTGTTGTCGTCTCTCTGCCCCCCCCCCCCAGTTTTTCAACAGACTTCCTAGAAAGTTGGGTGTCGAGGAGGGCTTTCTTTTCTAATAATAATAATAATAATAATAATAATAATAATAATAATAATAATAATAATAATAATTTATATTTATACCCCGCCCTCCCTGGCCAAAACCGGGCTCAGAGCAGCTAACATCAGATGTATAACACATTAACATAAAATCAGGCAATCAATTAAAATTCATCCTAAAACCAGATCAGGATCAGAATAAAATCCAATCAGATGGCAACCCACAGATTAGAGTAGAGGACCTTAAATGCTCACCATAATATACTGAGATTATATACTGATTTTATATATATACAAACAAAACAAAACAAACCCCTGATTATATTATTTAAAATTTAAGGTTGTGAAGAATTGCACTCTGTCTAAATCCCTCATCCCAGGTCTTCCAAGGCTGGGAAAGCGCCTGAAAAAGCCTTAAAATATTACATTCTCATTTTAAAAAAGTGTATTTGCGGGTACCATAGTTTTCCATGCATAAGGCGATGGATGTTCTTTGCTAAGAAAAAAATTAGTCAAAAATGGAAATATTAAGAAATTGATTTCTATATTTGGGATTCAAATTTTGGGTCATCTTATACATGGGGGCATCTTATACACAAAAAATATGGTAATTGTTCCTTGAGAATAGAATCCCAGAGTTGGAGGGAACCTCAAAGGTCATCTAGTCCAACCCCCTGCACTGCAGGATCGCCGTTGACCCTGAATAATTTCTTGGTAGCCATTAATACACTTTGCACTACAGCACACTCGCTATGCTTGGCAATATTTGGCAGTGTTTGCCATGAAACAGTCAATATCTGAGAGTGTCTGACAACTAACATGCAGAAGCAAGCAGCGTTTGACAGCGTTTGACATGTGACAGTCGATATTTGGCACTTTCTGGAAGGTAATTCATAGTATGACTCAGTCGGGTGATTGGCACGCAGCAGCAATTGACATTTGACAGTTTGCTGGCAGGTGACATGCAGAAGCGTGTAGTAAATTCTGTTCTTTGTCCGTTCATTCATTTAACCTACCAGGAAACACCGCCTTCGAGAGGAGCTGCGCAAAGTTGAAAGTTGATGTCAAATTGCATTGTTGTTTTTTGAGGCGGGCTTTTCAAATCAAAATCTCAAACCTTGAAAATAAGACAGAATTGTCTCTCTCCATCTTGCCAGTGTGATGTCATAGAGTGTCAGACTAGGACCTGGGAGAGCAGGGTTCAAATCCTCGCTTGCTCCCTGGGTGACCTTGGCCCAATACCTGTCTCTCACATAAATTATATTTGGAGTTTTACAGGTGGTAATCATCATCATCATATATTTTATTTATATCCCACCCTCCCCGGCCAGAGCCAGGCTCAGGGCAGCTAACATCAAAATATATAATACATTAAAACATAAAGTCGACTTCTTCAAGACATGGAGGTGCCATTTAGCTGTTTGCCATCCTGTCCCAGGGTTCAGCATGTAATAATAATAATAATAATAATAATAATAATAATATATAATTTCTACCCTACCCATCTGGCTGGGCTTCCCCAGCCACTCTGGGCAGCTTCCAATGGCTTAAAATACCATAATATATCAAACATTAAAAGCTTGCCTAAACAGGGCTGCTTTCAGATGTCTTCTAAAAGTCTTTGACATCTGCTGGGAGGGCGTTCCGCAGGGCGGGTGCCACTACCGAGAAGACCCTCTGCCTGGTTCCCTGTAACTTGGCTTCTCGCAGGGAGGGAACTGCCAGAAGGCCCTCGGCGCTGGACCTCAGTGTCCAGGCTGAATGATGGGGGTGGAGACGGTCCTTCAGGTATACTGGGCCGAGGCCGTTTAGGGCTTTCAAGGTCAGCACCAACACTTTGAATTGTGCTCGGAAACGTACTGGGAGCCAATGCAGATCTCTCAGGACCGGTGTTATGTGGTCCCGGCGGCCGCCCCCAGTCACCAGTCTAGCTGCCGCATTCTGGATTAGTTGCAGTTTCCAGGTCACCTTCAAAGGTAGCCCCATGTAGAGCGCATTGCAGTAGTCCAAGCGTGAGATAACTAGAGCATGTACAACTCTCGCCAGACAGCCTGTGGGCAGGTAGGGTCTCAGCCTGCGTAACAGATGGAGCTGGTAGACAGCTGCCCTGGACACAGAATTGACCTGTGCCTCCATGGACAGCTGTGAGTCCAGAATGACTCACATAAGTCCTTCAAAGCAATGGGCTGCCCAGGAAGCTGAGACCAAACCATGGAGCCAAGGCATGAGATTTCATCCTTCTCCTTCGAGTGACTGAGGCTGACTTGGCCGAGATGCTTGTTACGAACTGTTTTGTCAGCATTTGGTGCTGGGCTGAGCCGAGCCGAGTGACACCAATTATGTTTGTCAAGCCCCCTTTGGAAGCCCAAAGATATATGAAATCCAGCCAGGGAATGATCCATCAAGGCCCCTTTCACCGCAGAAGGCCTGTCACGCTGACAAGGTATTGAGTGAGCCGGTAGTCTCTCCGGACGGACAGGTTATGGGGAACATTATATCATCCCAAGCCGATCCTTCAGCTGCGGAGAGTGAAAAATGACACCCGGGTGGTTTCCGCTTGGGGCTATTGACCAGGAAAAGCCTGTGCTGAGATGCAGCATATTGGCTTTAAGCTCGCACAGGCATCGCTGAGACTGCAGCAGGACTGGAATCGCGGAAGAGTTGGAAGGGAACCCGGGGGTCATCTACAATACGATACAATATGATAATCTTCATTGTAATTGTCCCATACAGAACAACAAAATTGAAAAATCTACATAAGACGTTCAAAACCAACAAGTCTGCTATCCCAGCTATCCCCCTAAAAACTCTGATACTCCATTTTTGAATACAATATACTCCTATGCAGACTCCTTACAATGCGTTTAAAACCAAAATTGCATTTGGGTAGAAACTGTTTTTCAGTCCTAGTCTTTATAACCCTGTACCTTCTTCCAAACTCCTGCGATGCAGGAATTGCAGGTAAAGAATCTTAGGCAGATGATCATCTGGTGTCTGCTTAAAACCTCCAATGGTCCAGAGGTAGTGTCAAGCTAAGCAGTTGGCTCCTTACCTCTCTCGCCCTGACCTAGCCACTGTGATCCACGTGACGGTCACCTCCAGACTTGATTATTGTAACTCGCTCTACGTGGGGCTGCCCTTGAGACTGACCCAGAAACTCCAGCGGGTGCAGAATGCCGCAGCGAGACTCCTTACGGGGTCCTTACCGCGGGACCACATTCACCCGGTGCTATACCAGCTGCACTGGCTCCCGGTGGAGTACAGGGTCAGGTTTAAGGTGCTGGTTTAAACCTTTAAAGCCCTATACGGCCTAGGACCCTCGTACCTACGGGACCGCCTCTCCTGGTATGTCCCACGGAGGACCTTACGGTCTTCAAACAAAAACATCTTGGAGGTCCTGGACCACAAGGAGGTTAGGCTGGCCTCAACCAGAGCCAGGGCTTTTTCAGCTGTGGCCCCGATCTGGTGGAACGCTCTGTCACAAGAGACTAGCACCCTGCGGGACTTGACATCTTTCTGCAGGGCCTGCAAGATGGAGCTGTTCCACCAGGCCTTTGGCCAAGGCACAGTCTGACCCCCTCTTTCAGAAATCCTCATAGAACTCTAGCCCAATGGTGGCCATTAATTTGATTTGAACTGATTTTATAAGGAATTGATTTTAGAATGCTGTATTATTTTTCTGTTGTTAGCCGCTCTGAGCCCGGCTTCGGCTGGGGAGGGCGGGATATAAATAAATTGTTGTTGTTGTTGTTGTTGTTGTTGTTATCAAGGTGGAAGGTTCTCAGGCTATGAAGGATTTGCTCACAAATTTATTTACAGCTGCACAAATTATTATAGCCAGGAAGTGGAAGGGACAAGCAGAATATAAAATGGAAAAATGGTATAAAGAGGTCTTGGGATATAGCTATTCATGATAAATTAATAAATGTGCCATTAAGGTAAGGTGGGGGATATGCAGGAGAAATGATTTTTGAGGAAGGGATATGGAAGGTGTTTGTAGAATTTGTAAAACGGAAAGGGGTCAAACCATCGCAAGAGGTGATGAAATTTTGAGAGTTTGGATAGTTATAATGGTGGTGGGGTGCACATTTTCATTCTTATTTATTTATGGTTATTACTTTGTCAAAATAAAATTAATAATAATAATAAACCTCCAGTGAAGGAGAGTGCCCCACCTTCCAAGGGAATCTGTTCCACTGCAGAGCAGCTCTTATTGCCAGACTCTTCTTTCCAATTAGGATTAGGTGAGTCATGATTAACAGAGCGTTGAGGATGCACCCTATTGGGTGAGGCTGAGGTCCGTCTTGCCCAGCATTCCGTTCTCCTGCAGAAGCAGCCAATCGAATGCCTCCTAGAAGCCCACCAGACAACAGCCCTCCCCTTTTTTCTTTGACAACCTGGAATTCAGAGGTAGACTTCCTCTGAACGTGGAGGAACCACTATACCTGTTACGAGAGCTAAACCGACATGAAAGGGCCTGTCCACTGCGACTCATTCCCCTTCAAAGCCATCTTAAGGCTAATATGAATCCATTTCCTTGGGCAATGGAACCTCAGTTACTTCGGCTCTTCTGCAGTACAACTGCATCTCATATGGAGGTTTGGTTCCAAGGGTTCTGCGTACACGCAAAAAAATAAACTCATACCACCCGCAGGTGAGTTTCCCTAGCCTTCCGGAGCTGGTATGGACAGATCGGTCAGTTTCACATTCTCATTTTGCAAATGGTAAGTTTGATTCTTTGCATTTCCACTTCAGTTTGCGATTTTCTTAAAAGAAAGGAAAAAGCGAATCCCCGTGAAAATCAGCGTGCATTACTACCTGTCTTCCTTCAGTGAGTCCCAGGCAAAGGTACAACAATTTAAAATTCAGAATTAAAAACAGTGGAAAGGGATTCCTGTCACAGGAATAGGGGGGATTCTGAAAACACACATAGGGTTGCCATATTCCAAAAAGTAAAACCCCCATAGTTGTTGAATCACCAAAAAAACATGATTTTTCGATTGACTTCTCTAAGTTCCAGGACAGGCACAGGCAAACTTGGCCCTCCAGATGTTTTGGGACTACAGTTCCCATCACCCCTGACCACTGGTCCTGTTAGCTAGGAATGATGGGAGTTGTAGTCCCAGAACATCTGGAGGGCCGAGTTTGCCTATGGCTGATCCAGGACAAAGCGTCACCTTTCGGACCCCCCCCCCCCCGGATGTCAATTTGCCCTTTGAAATCCAGGTAAACACATCTCAGGTGTGATTCCTGCATTGCAGGGGGGTTGGACTAGATTAAAGAGGTGTGTTTTCAGTGTTCACTGAAAACTTTCTCACAAAGGTACATATCTTTGTACACAGTTTTGCCTAATTTCTGCAACCAATTTCCCCTAACAGAATGCGTTTCTGTATTTTACTTTAACAGCTGTATGCATTTCTGTGCAAAGTACCCCGCCCCCCCCATAAAATGTACACTCTTGGGACATGTGCTTTGGTTGGAGTAACGCATTGCAAAATCCGGACGAGTCGCTGCGCTTTGTTTTGGGAAGTGTGTCTGAGCTTGAACCGAACTGGTTTCCTCTTGCATCCCTACTCACAAGTATATCCTTTGCAGGCTGCAACCCGTGAAGGCCTGGGCGCAAGCAATTATGGATTAAGTCCTTAATTAAAGACTCTCGTCCTCCGCGTAGGAACCGCCACCACCCTGTCTCCCGAAGAAATTCCGAGCAAATATTCCTGCCCCATCTATAGATCATAGACTCAGAGCAGTGACATAATAAATAATCCACCGTAAGTTTTTAAAGGTAAACCCTGCCATGCTATTAATAACCATCCTGGCCCCATATATCAAAGTGAAGCCTTCCCATTAGAGCTGATCCCTGGTCTCTGCTCGCCTTCTGCTGCCTCCCTTCGTTGCGTCTGCTCCCATGAATTGTACCGCTCCATATTGCTCATCTCAGGGAACTGCCGTCGCCTTGGGACTTGATGCCAACTGCCCAAGCTGCATCTCAGCTATTCCCTGGAATGGTCCTGCAAAGCTGAGACCACATAACACTGGTCCTGAAAGACCTACATTGGCTCCCAGTACGTTTCCGAGCACAATTCAAAGTGCTGGTGCTGACCTTGAAAGCCCTAAATGGCCTCGGTCCAGTATACTCGAAGAAGAGTCTCCACCCCCCATCGTTCTGCCAGAACACTGTGGTCCAGCTCTGAGGGCCTTCTGGCGGTTCCCTCCCTGCAAGTTACAGGGAACCAGGCAGAGGGCGTTCTTGGTGGTGGCACCCTCCCTGTGGAACACCCTCCCATTAGATGTCAAGGAAATAAACAACTATCTGACTTTTAGAAGGCATCTGAAGGCAGAACTGTTTAGGGAAGTTTTTAATGACTGATGTTTTAATTACAGATAGGTAGCCGTGTTGGTGAGCTGTAGTCAAAACAAAACAAAACAAAACAAAACAATTCCTTCCAGTAGCACCTTAGAGACCAACTAAATTTGTTATTGATATGAGCTTTCATGTATCTGAAGAAGTGTGCATGCACACGAAAGCTCATACCAATTACAAACTTAGTTGGTGTCTAAGGTGCTACTTGTATGGAAGTATATGGAAGGTGTATGGAAGATGTATGGAAGTGAGAGCTGGACCATAAAGAAGGCTGATCGCCGAAGAATTGATGCTTTTTAATTATGGTGCTGGAGGAGACTCTTGAGAGTCCCATGGACTGCAAGAAGATCAAACCTATCCATTCTTAAGGAAATCAGCCCTGAGTGCTCACTGGAAGGACAGATCCTGAAGCTGAGGCTCCAGTACTTTGGCCTCCTCATGAGAAGACTCCCTGGAAAAGACCCTGATGTTGGGAAAGATGGCGGGCACAAGGAGAAGGGGACGACAGAGGACGAGATGGTTGGATAGTGTTCTCGAAGCTACCAACATGAGTTTGACCAAACTGCAGGAGGCAGTGGAAGACAGGAGTGCCTGGCGTGCTCTGGTCCATGGGGTCACCAAGAGTCGGACATGACTAAATGACTAAACAACAACAAGGTGCTACTGGAAGGAATTTTTATTTATTTTGATGTTTTAATGTACAGTGGTACCTCGGGTTACATATGCTTCAGGTTACAGACGCTTCAGGTTACAGACCCCGCTAACCCAGAAATAGTACCTCGGGTTAAGAACTTTGCTTCAGGATGAGAACAGAAATCGTGCTTCGGCGGCGTGGCGGCAGCGGGAGGCCCCATTAGCTAAAGTGGTGCTTCAGGTTAAGAACAGTTTCAGGTTAAGAACAGACCTCTGGAACTAATTAAGTACTTAACCCGAGGTACCACTGTATTTCTAATCTTTTGCTGGAAGCCGTGCAGAGTGGCTGGGGAAACCCAGCCAGATGGGCGGGGTAGAAATAATAATAATAATAATAATAATAATAATAATAATAATAATAATAATAATCATAATAAATATCATCTTCATCATTTTGATTTTGTAGGCTGGTGTAGGCTGTAGCTTCACCCAAACAGGGAGAGAAGAGACTGCCAACCAAAATTTATCTGAACCTTTCCAGATGAAGCAAAGGTAAGAGACAAAGTGCTTTCTATTTCACCTGGGGAAAAGGAGTGCTTTTTTTCTGAAGCTGAATGTGATGAACCCAGAAGGAAGCCACTGTCATCTCTGGGGAACCACAGCTAAAGTTCCAGTTCAGCAGTTGCTCTCAGTCATAGGCAGGAATCCCCTCTTGGGACTCAATTAGCAAGGCCTCAAATTAGGAGCGCAGAGACTTTTCTCTCCCTGGAACTGGTCCCGCTCATTTGAGAATGTTGTTTTCCATGAAGTATGCCGTTGACTTTAAGGGTGCATTGACCATATTGGCCATACAGTGGTACCTTGGTTCTCAAATCAGCCTTCTTTATGGTCCAGCTCTCACTTCCATACATCACTACTGGGAAAACCATAGCTTTAACTATACGGACCTTTGTCGGCAAGGTGATGTCTCTGCGTTTATGGATCTATAAAATTAACAGCTTCACCCTTTGGGTCATATTCAGCAGGGCTGGCCCTACCATTAGGCAGAGCGAGGCAGGGGACTCAAGAGTGGCAGCCCCCATTTCTCCTGAGGCTACTCCTTCCCCTGTCAGCTTTGAGCAAAGATTCATTTGTCGTTGGGGGAGGCAAATCAGCCCGTTTCGGTTCTTCATTTTTCCACCCTTAAGTTCATTTCTCCACTTTTCCACATCAGTTTGGGTGCTGTTCCACCCCCCCCCCAAAAAAAAACCCTACTCATGAAAATTCAACAGCATGAATTCTGGCAGTTCCCTCACTGCGAGAAGCCAAGTTACAGGGAACCAGGCAGAGGGCCTTCTTGGTGGTGGCGCCCTCCCTGTGGAACACCCTCCCACCAGATGTCAAAGATAACAACAACTACCAGACTTTTCGAAGACATCTGAAAGCAGCCCTGTTTAGGGAAGCTTTTAATGTTTGATGCATTACTGTATTTTAATATTTTTTTGGAAGCCGCCCAGAGTGGCTGGAGAAACCCAGCCAGATGGGCGGGGTATAAATAATAAATAATAAATAATAAATAATAAATAATAAATAATAAATAATAAATAATAAATAATAAATAATAAATAATAAATAATAAATAATAAATAATAAATAATAAATAATAAATAATAAATTATTATTATTATTATTATTATTATAGCATCACATTGCAAATTTCTTCTGATATACATTGATTGGTTGCATTTACATCCCATCAAGGAGCTCTCAGTGGTATGCAATGGTTCTCCCCCACCACACTTTATCTTCACAACAACCCTGTGAGGTAAGTTAGGCTGAGAGGCAGGGTCTGCCCAAATGGCCAAGTGGGGATTTGAATCTTGCCTCTAACCACTACACAACACTGCCTCAGCACTGCCTGATAGACACATTTTTGCAAAGCTATCTCCTCTAATATTAAGCATTTTTGTATTATTATTTTTAACCAAATGCATGCAGCTTTCTGCATGTTACGTGGCTGGAGAACTGTGCTTTCGAAATACAGAGGACTACAAAATTCAAAGGTAGGAACGTTCATGGTTACACATGAGCTGGACTGAATTTCTGCCCCAGCCCTCCTTCTGTTTTTGGAATAACACCCTTGGTCCTGAGAAAGGGGCTCTACCCATTCATCTTAATAGCCTGGGCTGCAGACCTTCTGGGTACCTGCCTGAATCCACACTCTTTTCCTCCAGGTGGTTAATGTCATCCGAAGGTGAGGCTGATCAGATTAGATCCACAAACCGCTTCTGCAGTTGGTCGGCTGCCACAGGAGGCTGACAATGTAATTAATTCCGCCAGTGATAAGAACACAGCCGTGGAAGTTCGTTAAGAGGAGGTGTGGATTAACCTCCCCCTTTCACTCTGCTCTTTGCACCTATGGGATGGAAGATGATGCAATGACTTTAAGCTGGCTTTGCAAACACGAGACTGCAGAATTGACGGGGACGGCTGTGGCCGTGGTGATTTTCTCTTCCAAGCAGCTATTTAGGAGCTTGTTTAACAACAGGCTTCTCAGCTGCGCATCGCGCTACGGTCTTGCCCTTTGCATGGACACAGGGCCGGATTTAGGTTTGATGAGGCCCTAAGCTCCTGAAGGTAATGGGGCCCTTTATATCTCCAGCTGTCCTTTGTCAACAGCAAATTGTCACTGTTCTTTGTTTTGAATATATGCTATATGGTCATTTGTGGACCTCACAGGTCTCTAAAGCCATTTGCACATGCAACCAGTCCATGCAGAATGTAAAGATAAAGGTAAAGGGACCCCTGACCATTAGGTCCAGTCGTGGACGACTCTGGGGTTGCAGCGCTCATCTCACTTTACTGGCTGAGGGAGCCGGCGTACAGCTTCCAGGTCATGTGGCCAGCATGACTAAGCCGCTTCTGGCAAACCAGAGCAGTGCATGGAAACGCCGTTTACCTTCCCGCCAGAGCGGTACCTATTTATCTACTTGCACTTTGACGTGCTTTCGAACTGCTAGATTGGCAGGAGCAGGGACCGAGCAACGGGAGCTCACCCCGTTGCGGGGATTCGAACTGCCGACCTTCTGATCGGCAAGTCCAAGGCTCTGTGGTTTAACCCACAGTGCCACCCGCGTCCCTATGCAGAATGTAGGCACCCTATATATAGAAATGAGCAAACCAGTGATATTTTAGGGAGCAGGCTAGCAGGCGGGGCCCATTCCTTACATCATAGGAGCCTACACAACGCAGAACACTGTTGCTGTATGTAGGTTTTATTTTATTTTATTTTATCTTATATATTGGAAATGTGCATCCAGTTTTTTCCCCTTTAATTTTTTTGGGGGCCCCCAAGAGAGTGGGGCCCTAAGCTAGAGCTTATACGTAAATCCGGTACTGCAT
Organism: Podarcis muralis; assembly: GCF_964188315.1. Taxonomy (NCBI): domain Eukaryota; kingdom Metazoa; phylum Chordata; class Lepidosauria; order Squamata; family Lacertidae; genus Podarcis; species Podarcis muralis. The sequence continues at coordinate 5,157,674 of NC_135657.1, forward strand.
GGACACACCCTCTGCGCTGGGGCAGACCTGTGAAATAAATGCTGACCTCGGCTCAGCGACGCCTGAATGCAGTTTCTCATTTCCAGGACTCCCAGACTCCTGAAAGCAACAGCACCTACCTTCCTACTTCAGACTTTTGGGGTTGTAGGGTCTGCAATGTCCTTGTGTGGCAGTGGGAGGGGGTGGGTAGGAAATGTGACCTCCCACATTCCAGATTCTAGCCCCTTTCTTCTTCCATGTGGATGTGAATGCACTCCCTCAACTCGAGAGAGAACAAAGGTCTGGGCTTCCACAGTCAGCCTGGATAGCTCAGCTAGTTAGAGTGTGGTGCTGGTAATGCCAAGGTTGCGGGTTCGATCCCCGTATGGGACAACTGCATTTGCCTGTCTTTGCAGGGGGTTGGACTAGATGATCCTCAGGGTCCCTTCCAATCAGCATCCCCTAGATCTGGGGTTGCCCATATTGTGCCCTCAGATGCCCCCTTGGCACCCAGCAAGACCTCCTGATTCCCCACTTTTAATGAAAGTTTTGGCGACTCCCTCATCATTTTTTGAAAGTGTTTTGTTTGGGGGTGTGTAGGTGTTTTGCCAGTTTTTTTGGGGGGGCCCACATAATTCTAAGAAAGAAAGTCCTTTTTTGTGCAGTTAAACAATGGAATCCACTCTCACGGGAGGCAGCGATGGCCACCAAAGTACAAGGTTTTAAAAGATTTGGATGAATTCAAGGAAGAGGCAGAGGCGTAGGAAGGTCAGGTGGCACCTGGTGTGGAAAATTTCTCCCCCCCCCCCATTGATTTATTTATTTTTTGGCCTGCAAAAATGGTTTTACGTTATTTCATATTTTCTTACAAAGGAATCATCATCATCTTTTACTTATATCCTGCCCTCTCTGGCCGAAGTCGGGCTCAGGGCAGCTAACATCAGATACATAACATTGGTATAAAATCAAACAATAATTAAATTACCTCCTAAAAACATGTCAAAATCAAATTAGATTCCAATTAGGTGGCTTTCCGCAGGGTTAGGGTCGGGAACAGTAAGTGCTCCGCTGAATTGAAATTTTGGCCTTCACGACATAGGAAAAAGGCCAGGTAAACAGCTGTTTTCTTGGAGGATGGTCAAGGTGTTAACTGATATGCATGAAATTTCATATACAGCTATATAATCCCTAGTGTAGTAAGAGAAGACCTTTGGAGCAGGCTTTTTTTTTTAAAAAAAAGTTTTTTATGAACCGCCCTAGTAGGGCGGTAATTATTCCTTGATAATTTGTCACCCCCCCTCCATGATGGCACCTGGGGGAGGGACCACCGCCTTCCTACGCCCCCCCCCTTCCTACACCCCCAGGGTCCCTTCCAACTCTATGATAAGATCAGCATACCCTAGATCTGGGGTTGCTCATATTGTGCCCTCAGATACCCCCTTGGCACCCAGCAAGACCACCTGACTCCCCACCTTTAATGAAAGCTTTGGTGACCCCCTCTTCATTTTTTTGACTGTGTTTTGTTTTTGGGGGGGGTGTAGGTGTTTTGCCAGTTTTTTTTTGGGGGGGGGTCCCACATGATTCTGAGAAAGAAAGAGCTTTTTTGTGCAATCCACTCTCATGGGAGGCAGCGGTGGCCTTGTGATAGGAATTTTGAGGTCTTAGATATATGGTAATGTTCATAACCGCACGTACATAGATCAGCACAGGAAGATCGACCTGAAGCCGTTTTTGATTCCCAGACTGACTAAATGTCTTCTCTGCAAGGTCAAAGTGGGAAACCTCCCCATTGTCTCTTTCCTCACAAATCCTGTCTTAAGGGCACATTTAAGATATGAATAGGGTGTGAGCCTGTGACCTGGCTCAGGAACCAAGTATTTATCATTACAAAAGACTGGCCAGGCTCCCCAGGCAATCCAATCAAGTGACCATTAAACAGGTAACCTGGCAGACAGGAGGTAAACAAAGCACTTAAATTTCTGCTGTAGACCGCCTCTTCTGTCGTGTAGGTATGATGTTTCTGGGGGTGGTCTTGGACTCCAGAGAAGGCAATTTAAAAATTTCTATATAAGGGCAGGCACACCTTTGTTCTGGATCCTCCTCCTTTCCTGCGTGTGAGGGGAGCACCCTGTTGCAACAGTTCAATAAAGATCAGGCTTACTGGCTGCTTTGTTCTCAATATTCTCTGCTTGGCCTCTGTTATTTTCTCCTACCAATAGGGAACCTACGTAAGGACTCTATATGGGCTCTTGGGTACCCCATAAGGGGAAAAGGGCAGATTTTGTTTACAACAGTCACAGCCTCCAAAGTAGAAGGCTTTAAAAGAGGACTGGATGAATTCATGGAGGAAGAGAGAGCTACCAGTGGCTCTGCCTCCACTGTTGGCTTCTGAATACCAGTTGCTGGAAACCGCAGGAGGTGAGAGTTGGTCTTGCGTTCGAATCCTGCTTGCGGGTTGCCCACAGGTTGGCGACTGTGGGACTAGGATAGTGGCCTGGATGGACCTGATTCAGCAGACTCTATCACCAGCTTTTCTTCTGTGTAAAGGTTATTTTTGTGTGCCTCTGGCAGCTTCTCAAATGTCCATATGTGCCCCTCAGCCCCAAATAGGTTGGAGATGAAATCCCCATCCTAATTATATCCTAATAATATACATATTTTAAAAAACCAGAAGCATTTTTACTTGGTATTATAGGTCAGGACATTAACAGGCAAGATGTTAAATTGTTTTTATATGCAACAACTGCGGCAAGAGTATTGTTAGCCCAGAAATGGAAACAAGAAGAAATTCCGATGAAAGAAGAATGGCAGACGAAATTAATGGACTATGCAGAATTGGACAAAATGACAGGAAGGATTCGAAACCTGCGGGACCAGAATTTTACAGAAGATTGGAAGAAGTATATGAATTATTTGAAGAGCAACTGTAATCAACAAATTACGCTAGTAGGACTACAAGAAGTTTTGTAAGGAGAAATATACGAAGTGTTACAAAGTAGAAAAAGATAGAGATATTGGTTATGAGTTTGAAATGTAACAGGGAAAATAAGAAATGCATATTGAGAGATTAGATTGGAAAATTTTCAGACAGGATTGATGGAAGTCAGAAATTTGAATAAGATGTAAAAGTATGTTTAATTATTGTTGAAAATGATATGTTAAAAAAAACTAATAAAAAATTACATACAGTGGTACCTTGGGTTACATACGCTTCAGGTTACACACTCTGCTAACCCAGAAATAGTGCTTCAAGTTGAGAACTTTGCTTCAGGATGAGAACAGAAATTGTGCTCTGGCGGCGCAGCTGCAGCAAGAGGCCCCATTAGCTAAAGTGGAGCTTCAGGTTAAGAACAGTTTCAGGTTAAGAACGGACCTCCGGAACGAATCAAGTACTTAACCCGAGGTACCACTGTATATATATAAAAAAGAAAGAAACCCCCACCCTAAATGTCCAAGGGAAAATGGAAGAATCCCAATAGTGTCTTTGCATCCAATGTGCAAACCAATTTTCTGTGTGTGTGTGTGTGTGTGTGTGTGTGTGTGTGTGTGTGTGTACAGAATCAGGTCCATCTGCAGCTTCCAATCTCCAGTCTCCTCCCAACACCTTTCCCTTGTTTCACTGGAAAATCCAATTTTTGGAGCCTGGCTGGCAAAGAGGAGACTTGGGGAGGGCTGGAGAAGGAAAAGGATCGAGGGTCAAAGCAGCCAAGCTCTCCTTGTGCTGAGTTAGGGATGAAATCCGAGATCTGTGGACATTTGGTGACACTTTGCAGGAAATATTTGTGGGAATCGAAGCTCACTGGCTTCCTCCCATCTCTGCTCCTGGTGTTTCTGCCCCTGTTCATGCTTAATAGCAAGGTGAGGCTTTTATGCAAGGAGCAGAGAGTCTCGAATTAGAGAGCTCAGCCCCAGAGCATTTCCTGGCTGACCTACAGAAGCAGCTCATGCAGCACAAAGGTTGAGAGCAAGGGAGGCAGCTAAAATTAGACGCACTGCCAGGTTAAACTGAGAACTAGCCCTTCGTGGCCTAGGACCCTCGTACCTACGGGACCGCCTCTCCTGGTATGCCCCGCGGAGGACATTAAGGTCCATAAATAGCAACACTCTAGAGGTCCCGGGCCCTAAGGAAGTCAGATTAGCCTCAACCAGGGCCAGGGCCTTTTCAACAACAACAACAAATAGTACCAGTAGGTCATTCTGACCGGTGGGGTTGCCCTCACACCAGCCTCCCAATTCATTTGGGCAGGGATTGGCTGCACGCCATCCAAACCAACAGGTTCAAATGACAAGGAAAGGGATTTTGTCTAGACTTTAGGAGGAACTCTCTGGTGGTATTAGAGGGACGGGGTGGCGCTGTGGGTTAAACCACAGAGCCTAGGACTTGCCAATCAGAAGGTCGGCGGTTCGAATCCCTGCGACGGGGTGAGCTCCCATTGCTCGGTCCCTGCTCCTGCCAACCTAGCAGTTCAAAAGCACGAAGTGCAAGTAGATAAATAGGTACCGCTCTGGCGGGAAGGTAAACGGTGTTTTCGTGTGCTGCTCTGGTTCGCCAGAAGCGGCTTAGTCATGCTGACCACATGACCCAGAAGCTGTACGCCGGCTCCCTTGGCCAATAAAGCAAGATGAGCGCCGCAACCCCAGAGTCGGTCACGACTGGACCTAATGGTCAGGGGTCCCTTTACCTCTGGTGGTATTGGCTGTTTGACAGAGGAGCAGCCTGCAATACAAGGTGCAGGATCCGTTGGAAGTGGGTTGGGACAAATGACCTTTGAGGTACCTTCCAAGTGCACGGTTTTAGCTTCCCATTGGGGTGGGGCATTTAAAAAGAAAGAAAGAAAACATAGATAAACAAATCAGGTTTGTTTTATTTTCTCATGTGATGCACATCCATTTTCCACATTTCATTCACATTTACATGCTTGACTAAAAACAAACAATTAAAAAAAAGCTATTTTTTAAAATATAAAAAGGCAGGGGGAACCCACACATTTGGAAAAACAGCCTTCTTGCTGCTTAAACCACACACATTTTATACAGTGGTGCAAATGAGATTTGATTGTCCTTTTCCACCAACCATTTCCCCCTGGAAAGCTACAATTTGCTTGGTGGGTGGCAGGGAGCAGAGGTACATATTGCTGCCTTTCCCTCCTCAAGTAAAAGGGACGACATATTGTCTCCGTGGTAAACACATAATCTGTTGAGCAAAGTTGGATTATCTTAAAAGTTCAAGCAAGCTGTGACGTTCAAACGACATGCAAACGTCGTCAGCGAGTGGAAGTGTGTGTGACCTTGTCTATGCGCACGAAACACCTGTGGAACTCCCTGCGGGTTTGTCCATAGGCAAAGCTTCTCATTCAAGAAGCAAATGCCCCGTTCCCCTTGGGAGCAAATTGTTCGCCCTAACGACTTGAGTGCAAGGGGCTCTGAAGGAATTCCAGTTTGCCATGTGGAGAAGACACTCCCTGCAATGCAATATTCGCAACGGGAAGTCGCTTATCTGCACTGCTGTGGCGGATTCCCCCGTTACAAAGATGCACAGGTATTTGCGCTGCCAATAGACGCAAACAACATCGAGGGAATCAGAGGGCGAGAGATGTCTGGTTTAGTAGGACTTGAGAAAACAAATGCTTCTCCGATGGTCCCCAGGGTCTTGGGTGGCTTATTCTAGAAGTCCAGGTCGTCTTGGTCAATCGCCTCTGAGCTCGCCTCCTTTTTAGGGACTGGGCTGCTTCCGCCTTTGCTCTTGCCAGTTTTGGGTTTCTTCTTTGCCTGAGGGGATGCTTGGTCTTCTTCTTCCTCTCCCTCTTCCTCCTCCTCCTCCTCCTCTTCACTATCTGGGTACATCTTTGCGGGTGTGGCCTCTGTGTCGCCTTCTGTCTCTCCATCCTCAGCACCACCACCACCACCGTCCTCCAATTCCTTACAGTCTTCTTCTTCTTCTTCGCCACTCCCCTCCTCAGACCCTTTCTGCGATTGCTGGGAACAATTCCCCATAGAGGAGAAGGCGGAGCTTTTTCTCTGGGTCTCTGCCCCCTCGGTGGCTCCTTCTTCTGTATCTCTGGGGTCTTCACTGCCACCATCCTGCACAGGTTCGCTGCCCTCGGCTGCCTCTGCTTCATTTTCTCCTGCTTCTTCCGCTTCTGCCTCTGGCTCGGCATCGCCCTCATCCTCTTCTGCACCGTCTCCCGGAGGCTGTTCCTCCGCTTCTCCTGGTGCCTCAGAGACCTCGCCATCGTCAACATTTGCTGCACATTCAGGTTCGTTATCTCCTTCAGCTGCCTCTGGATCGGCTGCCGCACCATCAGTTTCATCTTCCGTTTTAGGTTCCTCTGCAGCTGCTTCTTCTTCGTCTACTGCCTCTTCTTCCTCATTCATTTCCCCCTCTCCTTCACTTTTGGCTCCCACTTCCTCATCTTCTTCTTCCATTGCAACCTCCTTTCCCTCCTCTTGTTCCTCCGCTTCCACTTCCTCTCCCCCTTCTTCCTCTTCCCTTCCCTCTCCCTCCTTTTCTCCTTCCCCTTCCCCTTCCTCCTCCTTTTCTTCTACTTCCTCCCCGTTTTTTTCTTCTTCCTCCTCTCCCTTTTCTTCTACTTCCTCCTCATTTTCTTCTACTTCTGTTCCCTTTTCTTCTGCTGCTTCCTCCTCTTCTTCATCTACTTCCTCTTCTTCCTCCCCTTTTTCCTCTGCTTCCTCCTCCCCCTTTTCTTCTACTTCCTCTCCCTTTTCTTCTTCTGCTTCCTCCTCTCCCTTTTCTTCTACTTCCTCCCCGTTTTCTTCTGCTGCTTCCTCCTCCTTTTCTTCATCTACTTCCTCTTCCTCCTCCCCCTTTTCTTCTACTTCCTCATTTTCTTCTACTTCCTCTCCCTTTTCTTCTTCTGCTTCCTCCTCTCCCTTTTCTTCTACTTCCTCCTCATTTTCTTCTACTTCCTCTCCCTTTTCTTCTTCTGCTTCCTCTTCTACTTCCTCTTCCCCCTTTTCTCCTCCTTCCTCCTCTCCCTCTCCTCCTTCCTCCATTGCTTCCTCTTGTGCCTCCCCGCCTACTTCTTCGTTCACAGTTTCCTCCCACTCGGCTTCCTCACAGTTCTGATTTTCTTCCTCCTCATCTGCTGGGGCTTCTACTGCTTCACCTTCGGTAACTTCCTGCTCTACTTCTTCCACATCAGCCAACACTTCCTGCTCTGCCTCAGCTTCAGTGGCCTCCCCTTCTGCTTCCTCTTCTGCAATGTCTTCTTCTGCCTTGCCTCTCTGCATCCTCAAGATTTGCTGTAGGTCAAAGGCCTTCACAATGGGGGCATTGGCTGCCACCACCGGCCCTCGTGACCGCAGGGCTTTGGCCTCCATTTTCTTCTGGAAGCAGGCATCACAAGGGCAGTACTCCTCTTCCCCAGGGGGGTCACTTACATCATCTCTGATGGTCGTACTGAAAAAATGTAATTCCTCATCTAATTCCCTTGTATCGCGTGGCTTGCTGCGGTCATTGTAGAGGGACATTTTGTGAATGCTCTGCAAACGGCGCCTTCGGTTTTCCACTTGCAGGATGGAAGAATCGCGGCGCAGCTGCTCGTCCGGAGGCCTCGGGACCCTCCTGCCCGCTCTGCTTCTAATTTTCCCTAACTCTTTCTCGATACTCTTTTGGATCCTCCGACTCACTTCCTCTTTCAGCTGTGCAATCATCAAGTCCAACTCCTCGCTATTTGGCAAGTTCCACTTCACCTTGAAATCATTCATGGCGCTGACATAGTGAGCCATGAATTCCTTCTCGATCTTCTTCAAAAGCTTTAGCACCCAAACCGGGTCGGGGTCGATAGATTTCTGTGGGGTGATGAGGGAAGCTTTTGCTGTGGGTTGGCGAGAAGCTATGTTGCTGGATACTGTGTCAGCTTCTGCCTCATCCACCAGCTGTTTTTCGACACTCACTTGGGGTTCGCTCTTATTTGTGTTTGGGTCGGGTTCAGCTTGACTGTTCCTTGGCTCTTCAGCATTCTCTTGATCGTTGCTTGGCTCTTCAGCCACTTCAACATTCTCTTGCTCATCGCTTGGCTCTTCAGCTGCTTCAACATTCTCTTGATCATCGCTTGGCTCTTCAGCCGCTTCAACATTCTCTTGATCATCACTTGGCTCTTCAGCCGCTTCAACATTCTCTTGATCATCGCTTCGCAATTCAGCAACTTCAACATTCTCTTGATCATCGCTTGGCTCTTCAACCGCTTCAACATTCTCTTGATCATCGCTTGGCTCTTCAGCCACTTCAAGATTCTCTTGATCATCGCTTGGCTCTTCAGCCACTTCAACATTCTCTTGATCATCGCTTGGCTCTTCAGCAACTTCAACATTCTCTTGATCATCGCTTGGCTCTTCAGCCACTTCAACATTCTCTTGATCATCGCTTGGCTCTTCAGCCGCTTCAACATTCTCTTGATCGTCGCTTGGCTCTTCAGCTGCTTCATCAGCGTTCTCTTGACTGGGACTCCCTTCTACTTCCTGGATAGCGGGGTCCTCTTGGGTCTGCTCAACAGGGTCTGCATCAGCATCATCAGCTTCTGCCTGTTCCACCTCGACATCTTCCATTTCTTCTTCTCCTCCAACAACTTCTTTATCTTCCTCCTCCTCCTCGCCAACGTCACTGCCCTGGTTCTCGTTGGTTTCTGTCATGTCCTCTCCTCCAGTAGAGGCTGCCTTTTCTTCTCCTTCAGACTTTAAGCAAGTCTGGGAATGCTCCTCTTCCTCTTCCTCACTACAGCCTCCCTCTTGCTCTGCCTCCTCTTTCGCCTCTTCTTTGGTGGGTTTGGCTCCGTTCGTTTTCTCTGGAGACAAGGCACAGTCTCGGGCACCAGCCACACTCCCCTCTCCTGAGCCTCCATCGCCACTGCTCACATCCACTCCAGAAGAGGACAAGGGTGTGAAGTCGCCGTCTTTACGGTCCTTGAAAGTGGAGGGCACTTTTTCAGGGGCGTCTCCTTGGAGGCCTGAGCTCGTGCCCCCTTTCTCTGACGTGCACCCAAACCAGAGAGCCTGGAAGATGTTCAAGAGCTCCGTGTACCTTGGCCTGTTCAGGCACTTGCTGGACTTGCTTGAGGGGTCCAGCTCTTCGTCAAGGATCTGCAAGCTAGCCAGGCAGGTGATCAGAATGTTTGCCGAGTTGCTGAGCTTTCTACCCATCGTAGGGGAGACTTCGGGCAAGCTGTGTGAACGGTCCAGCTTAGCTTCTTGCTTGGAAGCCAACAGCGCCTTCATGATCTGCACGGAGGTCTGGATGGTGCTGGGCAAGTCCTTTTTGTGGTTGTTCTGGCTGGAGATGACAGAGTGGTTGCATTCTGCTTGGCCTGCCTTAGCCTCTTCTGACACCGCTTTGGAAGCTGCCTCGTCATTAGGATCCTCGTCGGCTCCCTCCTCAACGGCCCCCTCCTCAGCTGCCTCCTCGGCTGCCACTTCTTCTTCTTCTTCCTTCTCCTCCTCTTCTTTCTTTCCTTCCAGCTCCTCTCCCAACGATTCCTGGTTGTTTGAGCAACTGGGCATTTCAGCATCCAGTTCTGTGCCGTCTCCATCATCCTGCATCTCGCATTTCATCAGCAGAGTCTCTGAGGGGATCTTCCTCAACCACTCGTGCACGACTTCTTCCGGAGAAGCGTTGGGAAGAGAAGAAGGGATGATCTCCTCATCGCCTTCCACCTCAGCCTCTCCTGCCTTGTTATGCAGCGCTTCAGAAGGATCCCCTGGCCCGTTCTCCTCCTCCATTTCAGTGGGCTGCGAATGGGCTGCTTCCTCTTCCTCCTTGCTCGCAGTTGGCTCCGACCCAGCGGCACTGGCATTGTTCGATTTCTTCTTCAGCACCGCAGACCGACTTCTTTTGCCGCTCGGCCTCCCTTTCGGGGGAGCTGGGCAGTGCAAACTGTACATGGACGCAGACTCTGACGCCAAAACTTGGCTAGAGCGTTCTGCGTTGGAATGGAGGCTGCTTTTCTTCCTCCTCGGCTTCGAGGACTGCGCCACGCTCGACTGCGAGCCAGCATGCTCGCTCCTCCCTGACGCCTCTGTCTCTGCGCATTTACTCTCCGAACGGGAAGACACAATCGACTGGATGCTCCCAAGGCCTTTGTTTCTCGCTGCCGCCGTGCAACCACATTTGGAGCACGTGGATTCGAACACGCTCCCTGGCCTTGATCCTTTGTCAGTTCCATTTTTCCCGTTGGAATTGGAGAAGCTGGAGCCAGGAGATGATTCCTTGCTGGAGGAATCCGGCTGGCCGCCCTCCTGGATGCTCTTGGAGGACTGGCTGCAATGCCTGGAAGAGCTACTTGCACTCTCTACGTTGTTGGCGGGAGGTGCCGTCGCTTCGCTTAAGGACGACACGTTGGAACGAGGAGAGCTTGAGTCGTGAGATGCATGGCATTCTCCCTCTCTCCCCTCCATCTCTGGGGAGCTTTTGGAGTAGCAAGAGCCCCTGCTGCTCGACCGTGCATCTTCTGCATGCAGAGACCTTTTTGTCCTCTTTTTCTTGATGGTGGACACCATGGAGACTTTGGCGCCTGCCTCTCGGTGATTGTGGCTGTGCTTGCTCCTCCTGGAGGAAGAGGAAGCTGCCGCGCTGCACACCTGCGTTTCGTTGCTGTCTTCTCTCTGGCTATTCCCATCGCAAGCTTTGGAACGGAAGGACTGTTCTGTGGAGCACCTCCCGCACTCGCTGACGTCATCCCTGACCGATTGGTTGGACGCCACATTTTCCAAGGCGGAATGAACTTCGCTGGTCTCCTCTTGTTCCTTGTCCGCCTCTTCCTCCACGGAGAATGAAGAGATTGGCTGAGCATCTTCTGAAAGCTCATCCGGGTTGTCCCTTGTCTCAGGTGTTGTCCGCTGACTGGATTGGCTGTAGGCGCTCTTTGGAGAGGACGGGCAGCTGTCCTCTTCCAAGTCAACCTCTTCCCTCGCCTTGATGCTACGGGAGGAGATGGTCCTCACCATGCTGCTGCTCTCCTCGCACACTTTGATCTGGCTTTCCGCGGAACAGCGAGACGATTTTGACCCGCTGCTCCCCGCCCTGCTGCTGTTGCCCTCCGTTCCTTCTGCAGTCGCCATGGAATTGTCCTCATTTTGGGAATTGGCCAAGCAAGCTGCGGAATCCATTTCCATGGGTGACCCCCTTTTGCTCGCGTTGCTCTGGCCGTGTTGACAATGGCATTTTTGCACCGCACGGTATTCTACCCTGTTCTCTACAGTCTCCGAGTAGCAAGAGGATTCCCGTACGACATGCTTGGAATATTCTTCTCCGCTGGACGAGGTGCGGCTGCTCTCGACAGAGGCCGTCTTTTTGCGGACGACCCTACGGTGGGACGACGTGCTCGAGCAAGAAGAGTGGGTGTACCAAGTGTTCTTCACCCATGGTTCCTCTTTCTGGGAAGCATGCATGGGGTTCTTCCAAATGTCATACTCTTTGCATGGCTTGCCACAATTGTGGCAACACGCCTCCTCGTTTTCAGACACGTCAAGGTTCGAGATGTAGGAATCGGCATCGCAGGGATATAATGAGTCATCCACCTCAGAGTTGACCTCTGGGTTCTCTTTCTCTGCGGGGTCAGTTCCATTGTCTTCATCTATGCCCATCTCTTCACAGGGCACCTTGCCCCTCAGACTGGACTTCTGGATATGTGTGGACCACTGGAGCGTCTCGTCGTTGAGCAGGCGGAAGCGGACTTTCATCTCAACGGACAGGCTGCCATCTTTGTTCACATGCACCCTCTTCTCGATGTCATCATTGACCAAGGAACGAACCAGGTTGCCTGCTTTAGAGTGCGGGCAGTGGCTCAAGCAGGGGGCGCCATTCTCCGGTGATGTCACAAGACCATTTGGATAGGATTTTTCCGATGACAAAGAGAATCTTGCGGAGCGATTGCTCAAGGCCGACCGCGGGTGGATCACGCTTTTCTTGGCTTTGAGTCCAAAGTTCACTGGAGTTTGAGGAGATGGGGGTGTTGAGGAAACACAAAAAGGGAAATTATAAGGAATTATGCCAAGCATACAGCAGCACTTAGGATAGTAAACTGGGAGTTCAGTGATATTATTATTATTATTGGCTCCCAGTACGTTTCCGAGCACAATTCAAAGTGTTGGTGCTGACCTTGAAAGCCCTAAATGGCCTCGGTTCAGTATATCTGAAGGAGCGTCTCCACCCCCATCGTTCAGCCTGGACACTGAGGTCCTGCACGGAGGGCCTTCTGGCAGTTCCCTCACGGCGAGAAGCCAAGTTACAGAGAACCAGGCAGAGGGCCTTCTCGGTGGTGGCACCCGCCCTGTGGAACACCCTCCCATGAGATGTCAAAGAGAAAAACAACTACTTTACATTTAGAAGACATCTGAAGGCAGCCCTGTTCAGGGAAGTTTTTAATGTGCGACATTTTAATGTATTTTTAATCTTTGTTGGAAGCCGCCCAGAGTGACTAGGGAAGCCCAGCCAGATGGGCGGGGTACAAATAAATTATTATTATTATTATTATTATTATTATTATTATTATTATTATTACCTGCCCTTTGCCATAAGGTTCCAAGGTGGCTTACAACATCAAAGCAACATCAAAAACAACTTAAAACAACCCACAGCATAAATATAAGGTGGGTCCTAAAAACATATGCCTCAGGTGGTAAAAGCCAAGGTACAGAGGTTGCTGCTGCTGCTGTTGTTTTATGACCTGTCTGGCACTTAGGAATCTGCAACATCTTCAAAGCCCTATGGCTGTTTGCAAAGGGCTTTTAAGGCAGCCCCTCCCCTCCGGAAACAAGAGCCTCAAATGGGAGCAGGGGGAGGCCCTTTGCAAAAGGGCTCTTTGAAACTGCCAGCCCTTTCAACACCACTCAAGCAACATTTAGAGGAGGATGCAGGCTGCTTCCTAATGTGCTCTGCAAAATCACTGTTTAATGCAGCCTCCCTGCTTTAAACATTCCCCCAAGTTCCCATCTGAGCTACAGAATTTCGTCTTGCGAGTTTTTCGTCTTGCGAGGCATTCGTCTTGCGGGGCACCACTGTAGTATAAACTAAAAATTCATTATTAAAATAAATGGTGATAGTTCTGTGCATACAGTATCTTTTGTTTAAATTATTTCGTCTAAGGTGGAAGATATTGGCAACGTATTGCTTATGCCTCCCCTCTCCACTGCTCTTCCTGATATCACGTCAGCATGTAAAAAATGGAATACATTACAGCCAGGATAAGTTAAATGGAACCTCCATGGACAGGGGCAGTGTACCTTGGCTTGCCAGGTGCTGGAATATAACCAAGTGTTTCCCAAGACATCCGAGCGGCCGCTGCCTGCAGTCTGAATTCAGACCTACATGGATCCTCATTCTGATCCAGGAAGGCCACCCAGATTTTGTCACCCCACCCTGAGACCTTTGGATGGGGTGGGTGATCAAGACGTTTTCCAGAAAAAGAACAAACTGTTTCCAAACCACCAACCCAAATCCAGCCCGCTGCCCTCTTTCTTACTTTCGTGGTTTTCGCCAACGTTGCCTCTGTTGTTGGACTGTGAAGGTAGACCGGGCAGCTTCTCTGAGGAGGGCTTCCTGGGGTTTTCCACCACGATGGGTTTGAAGGGCTCTCTCCCCACACAGACGAGGACATTGGGGCAGTGCAGCAGAGCTTGCATGTTGTCAATCTGGAGGGGAGGCAAGCACAGCAGACGTCAAAACTGGACTTATCTTACACACCACTTGCAAGAAGACAGGTGAGCTAATGCCAGTGTACTGGAAGAAGCAAAGATCACCAGTGCCGAAGCGATGGTTCTTCAACATCAACTTGGTTGGACTGGTCATGTTGTTTGGATGCCTGATGATCGTCTTCCAAAGCAACTACAGTGGTACCTCGGGTTAAGTACTTAATTCATTCTGGAGGAACGAATTAAGTACTTAACCCGAGGTACCACTGTAATGGAATTTAGTTTTGCTTGTTAAGTAAAAACATGGGCAAAATTGCATAGAAATCATTAAAAATGATTGCCAAGCAGTTGCAGTTTGTTTATCATTACCTGACATTTTCAGAAGGAAAAATTAAAATTCTTTAGTATTGCGAAAGTAGTTTATATGCATCTTTGTCAAACGTAGATTTGCCAAACTAAATGTTGTCCTGTCACAAAAATAATAGCAGGTTTGAATTCCTCACATCCCAGAACATATTTTTAAGACCTCTCATGGAAGGAAATGTTCCAAAACTTACGTTTCACCCCCTAAAATGGCATGCCCTTGGAAGGTAATTAGGCACTTCCAGGTTTCCCCCCCTGACATCACATGATTTTGTCTTTACACACTTACCCCCAACCCGGAACGTAACCCCCTTGCAAGATGCAATCTTGCTTTTACAGTGGTGCCCCGCAAGACAAATGCCTCGCAAGACGAAAAACTCGCTAGACAAAAGGGTTTTCCGTTTTTTGAGTCGTTCCGCAAGACGAATTTCCCTATGGGCTTGCTTCGCAAGACAAAACGTCTTGCGAGTTCTTGCGAGTTTGTTTCCTTTTTCTTAAAGCCGCTAAGCCGTTAATAGCCGCTAAGCCGCTAAGCCGTTAATAGCCGCTAAGCCGCTAATAGCTGTGCTTCACAAGACGAAAAAACCGCAAGACGAAGAGACTCGCGGAACGGATTAATTTCGTCTTGCGAGGCACCACTGTATTCTTGGACACCCACCATCTTATAACAAGACAGAAGAGAAGCTGGCCATGTGTTCACAGCTAAGAATGGGCAAATATGTCCATTTATCACTTTCCCAATCCTGAGTTCAGTTTTCCATTTTACCACATCCATTTGTGATTGATTGATTGATTGATTGATTTATATATATACAGTATTTAAAAAGGCCCCCAGAAAATTCATCATGTGGGACAAAGCAGATCTTAAGGTGTCCCAAACTGGTTATTCCCCAAAAGCCTGAAGCTTTTCTCTTAGGGACGATTGGGTCAGAGGTTCCCAAAAAACACAATTAAATTATTTTTGTATTCAGCTACAGTAGCCAGGGGACACGGTTGGCACTGTGGGTTAAACCACAGTGCCTAGGACTTGCCAATCAGAAGGTTGGTGGTTCGAATCCCTGCCACGGGGTGAGCTCCCGTTGCTCGGTCCCTGCTCCTGCCAACCTAGCAGTTCGAAAGCACCTCAAAGTGCAAGTAGATAAATAGGTACCGCTCTGGCGGGAAGGTAAACGGTGTTTCTGTGCGCTGCTCTGGTTTGCCAGAAGCGGCTTAGTCATGCCGGCCACATGACCCGGAAGCTGTACGCCGGCTCCCTCGGCCAGTAAAGCGAGATGAGCGCTGCAACCCCAGAGTCGTCCACGTCTGGACCTAATGGTCAGGGGTCCCTTTACGTTTACCTCGCCTGGGTAGCCAGGGAATGTGCAGAAATTATGCTATGGCACAGAGATAACATTTACATTCATTGTTCCACCAACTTATTATTGATTGATTGATTGATTGATTGACTGATTGATTTCATTGCACTTGTATCCCACCCTTTTCATTTAATCCCCACAACAGCCCTCCAAAGGAGGCTGGGCCGAGAGGCAATAATTGCCCCTACCCCCCCCCCCCAGATTTGAACCCCAACCTCTCAGGTCCTAGTCAGAAACTCTAACCACTAAAACTAAACTGGCTCTCTGGATATACAAAATATCCACAGTGACATACATCATTTGAAAAAAATATAAACTGAGAGAACCTGAGAGCGTGGGAGAGGATCACCTGACATGTATTAACTTGTAAAAATATTATCTCGTGACTTATAATGTAATTTTCTATTAATGGTCCTGGGCATTGTTTTAGGGTGGTAGGTTGTGTTTATCCCTTAGAATCATAGAATCATAGAATCATAGAGTTGGAAGAGACCACAAGGGCCATCGGGTCCAACCCCCTGCCAAGCAGGAAACACCATCAGAGCACTCCTGACATATGGTTGTCAAGCCTCTGCTTAAAGACCTCCAAAGAAGGAGACTCCACCACACTCCTTGGCAGCAAATTCCACTGTCGAACAGCTCTTACTGTCAGGAAGTTCTTCCTAATGTTTAGGCGGAATCTTCTTTCTTGTAGTTTGGATCCATTGCTCCGTGTCCGCTTCTCTGGAGCAGCAGAAAACAACCTTTCTCCCTCCTCTATATGACATCCTTTTATATATTTGAACATGGCTATCATATCACCCCTTAACCTCCTCTTCTCCATGCTAAACATGCCCAGCTCCCTTAGCCGTTCCTCATAAGGCATCGTTTCCAGGTCTTTGACCATTTTGGTTGCCCTCCTCTGGACACGTTCCAGTTTGTCAGTGTCCTTCTTGAACTATGGTGCCCAGAACTGGACACAGTACTCCAGGTGAGGTCTGACCAGAGCAGAATACAGTGGCACTATTACTTCCCTTGATCTAGATGCTATACTCCTATAGATGCAGCCCAGAATTGCATTGGCTTTTTTAGCTGCCGCGTCACACTGTTGGCTCATGTCAAGTTGGTGGTCAACCAAGACTCCTAGATTCTTTTCACATGTACTGCTCTCAAGCCAGGTGTCCCCCATCTTGTATTTGTGCCTCTCATTTTTTTTTTGCCCAAGTGCAATACTTTACATTTCTCCTTATGAAGGAGTTATCTCACAATTTGGCAAATTGATCCTTTGGCAGGTTGATTTGCTCTCATGTTCCTGTCTTTGGGTTCTGGATTCCCGTGCTTGTCGATCATATCACGCACGACTTGTGCTTTGGGAGTTGTTTAACCCAGCGACGTACATCACCCATAGAACGTATGATATGGGGCAAGGAGAGATAATAATAATAATTTTTATTTATACCCCGCCCTCCCCAGCCAAGACTAGGCTCGGGGTGGTTAACACCCAATATAAAAACAAATTGATTGAAATACAACTTAAAAACAAGATGAAAATACAACATTAAAACATTAAAAGATTAAAATACAGCCTCATTTCAATGGAAACTCAAATCAAAAACTTTTTGGGGGATGAAAACGTCAAGTCTTCACCGAGGCTAACTATCCAGACTGGTCCTATATGGGCCAGAAAAAAGCCAGGGAAGTCCCCAAATAGGAGCTCCATCACAGGAGGAGAAAGGAAAAAAGAAGAGGGGGAGGGAATCAAGTTGATTCCAAGCCAAAGGCCAGGCAGAACAACTCTGTCTTACAGTCCCTGCGGACAGAAATCAGATCCTGCAGGGTCCTGGTCTCGTGAGACAGAACGTTCCACCAGGCCGGAGCCAGTGTTGAGAAGGCCCTGGCTCTGGTTGAGGCTAATCTGACTTCCTTAGGGCCCAGGACCTCTAGGGTGTTGCTATTTATGGACCTTAAGGTCCTCTGTGGGACATAATCAATAACCAATCCATAAAAGCCTCTGAAATAGGAGGGGAATTGGACTGGGACTGTAAGGAAGCTAGTAATAGAATCAGATAAACAGAGAATTGTAGAGTTGGGAGGGATCACAAGGGTCAATGCAGGAATCGCAACTACAGTGGTACCTTGGTTCTCAATCTTAGTCCGTTCCAAAACCAAAGCATTCCAAAACCAAAGCACACTTTCCCATAGAAAGTAATCTGTACCAGACTTTTAAAAACAACCCCTAAAACAGCAATTTAACATGAATTTTACTATCTAACGAGACCATTGATCCATAAAATGAAAGCAGTAAACAATGTACTGCAGTCGCACAATCAATCAATCAATCAATCAATCAGTAGCTGAACTGGGTTCCACACGGTTGCAAAAACAAAACAAAAAAGAGCCGCAAAAATGAAATGCAAAATAAATGGCAAAAACAGACGGATCTCAGCGTAACTCTCAAAACGGAAGTGTGGCACTAAAATCGGAAGCGTAACACTCAAAACGGAGCACGTTTGGCTTCCGAAAAATGTTAGCAAACCGGAACACTTACTTCTGGGTTTGCAGTGTTTGGGTTCCAAGTTGTTTGAATACCAAGGCATTTGAGAACCAAGGTACCACTGCAATCCTTTCCTTTCTCTGTGATGTTTGGAAATTTAAACCCCTTGGAGTTATCCTAAGTGGGTTAGCTCCGTCAGTAGAGCATGAGACTTAACCTCAGTGTTGTTGTACATTTGAGTTCCATATTGGGCAGAAATATTCCTGCTCCCTCAGCCAGTAAAGCGAGATGAGCACCGCAACCCCAGAGTCGTCCGCAACTGGATCTAACGGTCAGGGGTCCCTTTACCTTTACCTTTATGATTCTATGATTAGCCTGAGAACAAGGTGGGTGGGGAAGGCAGTTCTCAGTTATGCTGGGCAACGTTATGGCAGAAGACCTGTGGCTTTGGGACTGTGGCCGAGGAAATTTCAGGCTCCTTGTTGGAGTTCCTTTGTGAGGCCTGGGCTTCCCATCTGCTACCAGGTGAAATTCGGGATTCCTAAGCTAGTGTGCAAAACCCTGAACAAATCGGGACACCTCGCGTTGAAATTTTTAATAGGTTCCATAACTTTGACCAATTAATCTCAAATTTCTTATACATTTCCTCTTATGATTTGACTTCTGACCTTCCCTTCTATGCTGTTTGTAAACCGATCATCCCTTTTGCATACTGCATAATATCACCTATTTCATTTAATACGCCGTCCTCTATTTCATATCTTATCATTTTCTTCCCGTTGCTCGGATTTCAAATCCTGCCCGTGATTTCATTGGATTATAAATTTTTCATATAATACAGGGAAAAAAGGCTTCCACTCTTCCATAAATTGCCCGTCATATTGATCTCTGATTTTGACTGTGAACTTCACCGGTTCCAAATGGTCGGTTCATTTCAGTGGACTCTTTCAGCGGACTCCCCCCCCCCCCCAGTTCTGTGAGTATAAGATTCTGGTTGCTGTAAAGGTAAAGGTAAAGGGACCCCTGACCATTAGGTCCAGTCGTGACCGACACTGGAGTTGCTTTTTGGGGGGTTCAGGTCAAAGTTGTTGGGCTTTTTTAGGGAGGAGGAAAGCCTCATTGAGACTGAGTAAACTCCGGCTTCCAATCTGCAGAGATAATGCAAGAATGGAGGGAGGGCAGCAGGGCGAGGGAGCAGGACCGTATTCAGTTTTAACGACGCTAAGGGAAGGGACCCAGCGATCGACCACGATCTACCAAAACCTCCTGGGGATCTACCAGTAGATTGCGATCAACCTGTTGGATCTCCCTGATCTATGAACTGCTTGTAAACAGGCAACAACCCTCAAAGGACTTTAAAAAAAGATAAAACAATATAATTATCAGTCAGAAAAATCAACAACAATCATTTCAAATCATTTCAAATGTTCAAAAAGTTGAAATAACAATAGATAAAACAATTATAACTTGCATCAACTTTCTAAACATTTAGAAAGTTGTTTAGAGAAGGCTTCTCTAAACAAGAATGTTTTCAGCAGGCACCGAAAAGGGTATAACATTATTATTATTATTATTATTATTATTATTATTATTATTATTCTGTTGGGAGCTGCCCAGAGTGGTTGGAGAAACCCAGCCAGATGGGCGGGGTAATAATAATAATAATAATAATAATAATAATAATAATAATAATAATAAATGATGTTTTGATGTTATTTTCTATTTTAATTGTGTTTTGATTTTACAGCTGTAAACCAGTTAGAAGCCATTTGGGGCATTCGACTTCTTCAGCCATATACCAAAGCAGAGTGCAAGAAGCTGATGATAGCCAGATCTGGAAATGGTTTTCATTGTCAAATTCTGTGTTAATACAGTCAAAATAGTGTGGCTACGAGTGTTCGCCAAAGAGGAGGAGGAGGAGGAGGAGGAGGAGGAGAAGAAGAAGAAGAAGAAGAAGAAGGAAATAAGTGATATTCTAGGCTGCATCAACAGAGCTCTAGTGTCCAGATTATGATACTGCTCTATTCTGCCCTAGTTAGACCACACCTGGAATAATGTGTCCAGTTCTGGGCACTGAAAATTAAGAAGGATATTGTCAGGGTTGCTTCAAGATCCTAGCTCACAGAGGATCACGCTAGCCAACGGTCATTAAGTAAAAGTCTTTATTGAGTTACAGTTTCCATTCTCAAGCTGCTGCGTGCAACCCTACGTCTAGTAGCTAGATCGGCGAAGCTCCGTCTGAATCTCCGCCCCTCGTACACCAACTTAATATCCTAGCCCTGCTCCACCTTTTCCGCCTGACTGTTCTTCTCTGGGTCCCTCTGCCCCCCTGGGTCTCTTCCTTCCGGGATTCTTCGGACGCTGACCCCCCGGACTCTCCTGTCTCCTTGCGCCGGGCTTTAGGACCCGGCTCTCTTTCCGGGCTGCCTACTGCGCCTCCTTCCTGTGCATTTGAACTTGGCGCGCGCGCCCAACCTTCCACCTTCCGTCTAACCGTTTCTTCGCTCCCAGATGGAGGTGTGGCCACCCCTGACTCGTGCCCTCCCTCCTGCTGTGAGCTGCCAGCGCTTGCCCCCTGGCTCCTTTCCTCTTCCCTGCTCTCTGGCGGTGACGCTGGACCCGATCTCCAACTGCTCTCCTCTGATTCCCCTCTGGCTCTATCTCCCTGGGGTGCCCCCCTAAACTCCCCCCTTGCCTTGGCCACTGGTGCTCCTTTCTGTGAATCCTCCGACTCACTGGAGAGACTCGGAGATCTCGGGTCGTCGTCATCGCTCATCCTTTCTTCTGCCTCCTCCCCTTCGCTCTCTGTTTCCTCCCTTGCCCTTGCCTCTGCTCCTGAACCCCTGACATCCATCCCCCCCTCGAAGCCCCCCACTCCCCCTTCCCCTCCTTCCGGTGCTGGAGCTGGGTGCTGCTGCGTCAAGGAGACGAATGTCGGGTACCGTTCGGTTCCCGTAGCGGGCCTCCCTCCGAAGTCTTCCGGTTCTTCCTCCCTTCTCTCGTTGACGACGGTCACCTCTGCTTCCATCTCTGTGCCGCCGTGCTCGAAACCTGGATCGTCCCCGAAAATGTCCATGTCCGTCTCTCCCTCGCTTCCTCCAGGCGGCGTTGCTCGGCCTGGACCTTCTTGCCACTTCCTGCGCCACTGTTCCTCTGGTTTGTCGTCCCACCAATACGAGGGTTCTGAGGCAGATCCCGAGGGCGACCCCTCCGGGGAACGGACGTCTCGTATCGGGTCCTCGTCAGAGTCGAACCCCCGGAACGTGCTGCCCGAAAGCGTGGGTGTGAAAAGCCAGTCGTCGAAAAAGTCTGCTGGCATCGGTCTATGTGGGAAGAGGGCATGAAACTCGTCTTTGAGCAGAGGTTCGTCCAAGGCGTAGTCCGGCACCCAACTGTTCGCACTGGCCGGGGTGCCCTCCCTGGCGAGAAAGTATTCTACCCCTTCTTCCCCCCATCTGGAATCCAAAATCTCTGTGACTTCGTTGATGCGCTCCTTCTGTGCCACTCCTGCGTGCCCTGTTCTGTCTCTGGCCGGACTCTGCGCCGTTCCGGGTTCCTGAAACCTGTGCGGTGCCTTGTAGGGAGTGAGCACCGATCTGTGGAATACCGGATGCATTCTGGAACCCTCCGGAAGCGCCAGCCTGAAGGCCACCGGGTTGACCTGCTCTTCGACTTGATAGGGCCCCAGTTGCTTATGCCCTAGTTTCTTCTTGGCCAACGACCTGGCCGGCACTGCGTGGGCTGCTAACCAGACCCAGTCCCCCACGTGTAGCTCTTCGCCAACCCTTCTGCGTTTGTCCGCTTGTACCTTGTATGCGTGCTTGGCCAGCTCCAGGTGGCGCCTCAGCTGATCGTGGACTTCCTGCAGTTCCGACGCGAACGCATCTGCCGTCTGCGGCTCCCCTTCCCCCAGCCTTTCCAGTCCCGGGAAGGTTCTGGGGTGCCTCCCGTTGTTGGCGAAGAACGGTGTGACCCCCGTGGACACGTGCTTCGTGTTGTTGTAAGCGAACTCGGCGAGCGGCAGGTAATCCACCCACGTCGCAGGCTGTTGATTTGCATAGCACCTCAAGTACTGCTGCATGATGGCATTGACCCGTTCTGCTTGCCCGTTGGTTTGCGGGTGTCTCGCCGACGCCAGGTTGATCTTGACGTTCAGGAAGCCCATCAGCCGCTGCCAGAAATTTGAGATGAACTGCCGCCCCCGGTCGGACAGAATAGACCGTGGCAGACCGTGAACCTTGAACACGTGGTCTATGAACAGTTTGGCGGTTTGTTCCGCCGTGGCCACCTTCGCACACGGAATGAAATGTGCCATCTTGGAGAACAAGTCCACCACCACCAGCACTGCCGTCTTGCCCCTCGAGCTGGGCAGATCCGTGACAAAGTCCAGGGCCACCCTCTCCCAAGGTTCGGCCGGAGTTTGCAGCGGTTCCAACAGTCCGGCCGGCGGTCTAAGCACTGGCTTCGCCCTCTGGCAGGTGTCACACCTCGCCACGTAGTCCGCGACCTCCCTTCTCATTCCAGGCCACCAGAAATCCCTGGCTACTAGTTCCACCGTCTTCTCCTTGCCGAAGTGCCCTGCAGTGGGCGCGTCGTGCAGCTGCTGCAGCACCTTGGCGCGAAGTTCGTCTCCCGGCACGTAGATGGCCCCTTTATGGATGAGCAATCCATCTCTTAGCTGGAAACCGTCGGCCGCTGCTTTGCCCCTTTGCACCTCTGAGATCTTTGCTTGCGCGAAGGAGTCCCCTTGCAACGCTCGTCGCACCGCCTCCAGATCCACGGTTGCCGCGGCGCACGCCCACACTGTTGGTGCGAAGATGTGCATGGCGGCCGCTGGCGTTGCTTCCTCCAGATACTGTGGCTTGCGGGAGAGAGCGTCCGCCATGATGTTGGTGTCCCCCGGGACATACTCTATTCGGAAGTCGAAGTTCGCAAAGAACTCAGCCCAACGTATCTGCCTTTGGTTCAGGAACTGTGCCGTGCGCCAGTGCTCTAGGTTCTTGTGGTCCGTGCAAACCTGCACCGTGTGCTTGGCGCCGATCAGAAAGTGCCTCCACGCCTTGAACGCTGCATGAATGGCCAGCAACTCCCTGTCCCATATGGTGTAGTTCTGCTCGGACTTGCTGAGCTTCCTGGAGTAAAACGCTCCCGGTCGCCACACCCCCTGCGGGTCTTTCTGCAGCAGGACCGCCCCCACGGCTCTGTCCGAGGCGTCAGTCTCCACCCTCATCGGCTTGCTGGGGTTGACATGAAGCAGCTGCTCTTCCGACGCGAAGAGACGCTTGAGTGCCTGAAAGGACTGTTCCGCCTGCTCTGTCCAAATGAACTTCTTTTTCTTGGAGCTAAGCGTGTCAGTGATGGCCGCCGTCTGCATAGCGAAGCCCTTGATAAACTTGCGATAGAAGTTCGCAAAGCCGACAAACCGTTGGACCTCCTTCCGGTTGCGCGGGCTCTTCCAATCCAACACCGCTCGAACCTTGGCTCTGTCCATGGCGAGCCCCTTGTCAGACAGCTTGTAGCCCAGAAAATCCACCTCCGTCACGTCAAATTGGCACTTCTCCAGCTTGGCGTAGAGCCTATGGTGCTTCAGCCTGTTCAGTACTTCCTTGACGTGTTTGTCATGCTCCTGTTGCGACTCCGAAAAGATCAGGATGTCATCTAAGAAACAGACGCACGTCTTGTAGAGAAGTCCCGCCAACACGTGATGCATGAATGCTTGAAAAACGTGGGAGCCATTTTGCAATCCAAAAGGCATAACTCTATATTCGTAGGTCCCCAGTGGCGTGAACATGGCTGTTTTCCACTCGTCTCCCTCCCGCATGCGAATGAGGTTGTACGCACCTCGCAGATCCAATTTGGTGAACACTCTGCCCTTCCGCACCTTTGCGAGGAGGTCGTCAATTCGGGGCATGGGGAAGTCCGACGGCTTAGTCACACTGTTCAAGATCCTGTAATCCACTACGAGCCTCTTTTGGGGCGTATCCCGCTTCTTAACGAAGAACACCGGGCTGCCTCCCACCGCCTTGGACTCTCGGATGAAACCGCGCTCCAAATTATGATCTATGAACTCCTTGAGTTCTTGCAGCTCGTCCTCTGACATGGAATACAGTCTCCCCTTAGGCAGCGCCGCCCCTGGCAGCAGGTCAATCTTGCAGTCATATGGCCTGTGAGGGGGTAGCCTGTCTGCCTCCTTCTCGCAGAAAACTTCCAAAAATTCTGCGTACTTGTGGGGAATCGCTTGCAGCGTGCCTAGCAGTAGCTGTGACTCCTCTTCCTCTCCTTCCTGCCTGGGCACGATGCAGTGTTCAGCACAAAAGGAAGAGCCGAAGGTCAGCTGCCTCTGGTACCAAGCCAGCGTTGGGCTGTGTTTGTCCAGCCAACTCATGCCCAACACAATGGGCGTGTCCGACAATTGAGTGACGTTGAAGCTGATGACTTCTTGGTGATTCCCAAGTCGCATCACCATCGGTGGCGTCTGCTGCACCACTTGCCCTCCTAGCAGCTCCCTGCCATCCACCGTGACCACCTGCAGGGGCAGTGTGGCCGGCAGCAACTGTATAGCATGCTGGTTGACGAAGTCCTGCCCCATAAAGTCCGCATTGCTGCCTGAGTCAATGGTGATTGGCACGTCCATGGTGATGCCATTGGGCAGCTGGAGCGACGCGGTGAGCCTCACCACTGGTTTGGGCGGGAGGGGGTTCACGGGCTGTAAAATCTCTGGGGACTGCATCATTAATACGTCTGGCTGGGCCCCAGTGCCTCTTCCTCCAGCCAGACAGCGTCGTTTCCCTGCTGTGGTTCTCCTTGCTGCGTTGCTGCAGTCGCCATTGCTGAGGCTGCAGTGAGCTTGTGGAGCCTCTGGGGACACTCTTTCGCCATATGCCCTGGCTCCTCACAGACGTAACACTTCCTGTTCCCTCTAGGAGGCTTCGCTTTCACTGCTGCTGGTGCTAGGGCTCTGGTTGCTGACTGAGCCCTGGCACCTCCAACCTCCATCGGTTCAGCTCCTCCCCCTGGCGGAGGCGTGGATTGCGTACGTGCTGCTTCTCTGGGAAAGAAGGAGGAGCCCCTGGCTGGTTCGCGCCCTCCACGCCCTTCGTCCCTGCTCCACGGACGTCCTTCCAGCCGTACCCCCACTGCCAGCGCCCTCTGCACGACCTCCTGGGTGGTCCGGGGTCTCTCCCCCCTCGCAATCTCATCTTTTACAGAGCTGTTTAGTCCCTCCCAGAAAAGGTCTCTTACAGGGGTCGCATCTCTGTCCCATTCTAGGGCACTGGCCAAGGCGAAAAAGCGGGCATGGTACTGCCGTACGCTGGCCCTTCCCTGCTTCAGTCCATGAATCTGTTGCCGAGCAAGATCCACGTCAATGCTTGATAAAAAACACGCATCCATCGCTTTAATAAAGGCATTCGCATTTTGGAGCGCCGGATCGTTATCCCTCCATAAATTGCGCAGCCATGCTCTGGCATCCCCATGCAAATAAGACATGATGAACCCCACTTTCTCTTGCTCATCTCTAAAATCTTTACTCAGCAGTTGCAGTGCACACAGTACGTCTGCTTTAAAATTGGGATACTGTTGCAGGTTCCCATCGAAGTGAGAGACCAGACCGCCTGTGCGTCTCCCCAACCCAATCCCCTCTGGTTTGGGTGTCTGTTGCCCTTGCTTCGTAAGCACTTCCAACCTGCCCTGGAGATCCCTGTAGGCGGCAGCTGCGTCCTCCTCTCTCTTCCTGGATGCGAGAGCCTCGGCATTCAGCTGTGACACTGCTTCTCTGAGTTCCGCTATCTGCTGTTCAGCCGTCATGTCGGCTGCCGTTCGTGAGCTCACTAGTAGGCACCTGCTTCTCTCCTCTCCTCGAGGCTGTAGATGCCCACAATACAGGAGACGGAGCTTACTGTCAGGGTTGCTTCAAGATCCTAGCTCACAGAGGATCACGCTAGCCAACGGTCATTAAGTAAAAGTCTTTATTGAGTTACAGTTTCCATTCTCAAGCTGCTGCGTGCAACCCTACGTCTAGTAGCTAGATCGGCGAAGCTCCGTCTGAATCTCCGCCCCTCGTACACCAACTTAATATCCTAGCCCTGCTCCACCTTTTCCGCCTGACTGTTCTTCTCTGGGTCCCTCTGCCCCCCTGGGTCTCTTCCTTCCGGGATTCTTCGGACGCTGACCCCCCGGACTCTCCTGTCTCCTTGCGCCGGGCTTTAGGACCCGGCTCTCTTTCCGGGCTGCCTACTGCGCCTCCTTCCTGTGCATTTGAACTTGGCGCGCGCGCCCAACCTTCCACCTTCCGTCTAACCGTTTCTTCGCTCCCAGATGGAGGTGTGGCCACCCCTGACTCGTGCCCTCCCTCCTGCTGTGAGCTGCCAGCGCTTGCCCCCTGGCTCCTTTCCTCTTCCCTGCTCTCTGGCGGTGACGCTGGACCCGATCTCCAACTGCTCTCCTCTGATTCCCCTCTGGCTCTATCTCCCTGGGGTGCCCCCCTAAACTCCCCCCTTGCCTTGGCCACTGGTGCTCCTTTCTGTGAATCCTCCGACTCACTGGAGAGACTCGGAGATCTCGGGTCGTCGTCATCGCTCATCCTTTCTTCTGCCTCCTCCCCTTCGCTCTCTGTTTCCTCCCTTGCCCTTGCCTCTGCTCCTGAACCCCTGACAGATATTGACAATAATTTTATGACAAGCTGGAACATGTACAAATGAGGGCAACCAAGATGATCAAGGGTCTGGAAACCAAGCCTCATGAAGAGCAGTTGAGGGTGATGGGTATGCTGAGTAGGAAACGAATTAATGGATTTGAATTACAAGAAAGGCGATTTTGACTCAACATGAGGGAGAACTAGATGGCTCTTGGGGTCCCTTCCGTCTTTATAATTCTATGGATCAATTCTATGACCCACTGAGATTTACTACTCAACCGAGCAAAGAGATAAACAGGCCCTCCGTCTTCCCTATTTTACAAGCACCAGAAAGGAACATTCCAAGATTCTGTGACTGTTGGGATTGCGGGGGAAATGGCTCTTGCGAAGTGAGCTCAGGAGAGGAGTTTGGGAGCTGGACGAAGGAGGAAGGAAGAGGAGGTGAGTTGAAAAGTAGAAGGTAAATGCCAATGTAAGCTATGTTCATGTGAACACATTGACAAGCCCCTCACAAGGGAAGCTGTGGCCTTCCAGATGTTGCTGGCTCCATCTCCCATCAGCTGGCACAGACCGCGATCAAGGCAGTTGTTTTCTAATACCATCAGGAGAACCTCTGGTTCCCCCATCTCCAGATGTCTTTGGGGTCCTGTTGTATTTTCGGCAAAGGGGAGGAGATAAACTGAGAAGCAAGCAAGAAGGTATGCTCTCCTTGAAGGACCAAATACACACAGAGACTCTTGTCAAATGTAGAAAGAGGAGGCATGGAAGATCAGGGCTGTATCCACTGGTTTAGCCACTGACCTCCATGTCTTCTGGGTCCCATATATGCCAGGCAGGCTGGCCCAATAAATTTTGGCACCTGAATCAAATCACAAAATGGCGGCTCTCTCCCTACCAGGAAAGAAGAGGTGAGTGAAGATCTACATTAGGAACACGGGGGGAAGAAAGATCTGCTGCCCCTGTGAATCTTGCCACCTTGACGCCAGGCCTTCTGTTCTGACACAAACTGATTTAAGAGTCAGTGTGGTGTGAAAGAAGGACTTAGGTCACATTCGCACCATTTTGTTTTGTTTCACTTTTAATTTTTATACCGCCTTTCTATATTACTATGCACAAGGCAGTTCACGAGCTGAAAAAGCAGCAAAATATATGACATCACACATCTTAAAAGCAAATAGAGAGGCTGGTGGAAAGCTCTGAATCGCACTTATCCTCAGCCACAGATGAGGCAAGAGCTGAATACAGCTTCAGTACTGAGAGTATAAAACCACTAAGACAGACTCATAAAAAATTTCACGGGTGGGGGTTAGACGACTTGAACGGCAAGAATATAGACAGCAGGCAGTCCAGCACGCGCTCCCACAACACTCCCCGTGCCCATCAGCTGTTTGGCGGGAGGCTTAAAAGTAGCTGTAGCGGCCACGTGGGCTAAGGTAAACGGAGGGTAACAGACAAGGATACTTTTTGTGCGTGTGTGTGTTTGTGTGTGTGTTTGTGTGTGTGTGTGTGTGTGTGTGTGTGTGTGTGTAACCATGCACTAGGAGTGGGAGGAAGACAGCAGACTAGCAGATTTGGATTTAGAAAATTAGGAACCCCCTGCTTAACAACCCTGAAATTAAACCAAACACCAGAAGTGGGGGGAAATAGGGAAGTTAGCTCAACGAAAAGTAAACTGAAGCAATTTGCATCAAGTAAAGATCCAAACTCTCCCAGTACTCGAAACACAAGGAATTAGCTCCAATAGCAATAAACACCCCCCCCCCCCCAGTCTAAGCCTTGCGAAATACTTCCCTGGCTTCTGCAGACAGCAAGGAGGTTCGACCTGTTGACTCGCACAGGACGGCAAAGAGAAATGAGGCCGGGGAGAGGCTGGCACTGCAGCATAAAGGCTGCTGGACACGCCCCCCCCCCATGGCACCTGGTTGGACGGCCACCGGGGGGGGGGGCGTGAGTGCCAGCCAGGTGAGCTGGAGGCAGGGGGCAACGCCCCCTGCTAGGAGCGGTGTTCGGGCTCCCGTCCACAACCACTCCCCTCTCTTTCAGGGAGGAGAGTCTTTACTATGCACAAGGCAGTTCACGAGCTGAAAAAGCAGCAAAATATATGACATCACACATCTTATAGCAATCTGATCCAATACGAATAAATCATAATAAAAACATGACTTAACGTAAACAACTTTTATCAAATGAAGTAATACCCAATAATCTGTTAAAATATACCCAATAAAATTAACCCACAACATATCAACAAATAATTGAACAGAAATTCACTCTCGACAATTACAATATATCGTTATTAATTTATAATCAAGAAAAACAACCAGAAAATTACAATAATAAAATATCCCAATGCATTTTTTAAAAAACCATGTAAAAAGACTGAATTGAGCAAGAAGGTTACATAGCTTATAAAATTATTATTATTAGTAGTAGTATTATTTAAAAAGATTAAGCACATTTAAAGCACTATGATACCACTTCAAATAGTCATGGCTTCCCACAAAGAATTCTGGGAGCTGTAGTTTCTTAAGGTTTCTGAGAAATGCTAGGAATCCCCCATTCCCTTCATGGAGGGGTTTCACAATCAACACCTCTTCACAGGGAACTCTGCTTTGGGAGGGAAATAAAGTAAATGTAGCAGTTCAAAAGCATGTCAAAGTGCAAGTAGATAAATAGATACCACTCCGGCGGGAAGGTAAATGGCGTTTCCGTGCCCTGCTCTGGTTCACCAGAAGCGGCTTAGTCATGCTGGCTACATGACCTGGAAGCTGTACCCCGGCTCCCTCGGCCAATAAAGCGAGATGAGCGCCGCAACCCCAGAATCGGTCACGACTGGACCTAATGGTCAGGGGTCCCTTTACCTTTAACCCGAAAAAACACAACCTGAATCATCTGTAACCCGAGGTGTGACTGTATTCAGTTTAATTAGTTCAACAAAATGGAAGAACTTGATCCACTGATACCGGCTTTTCAAAGTCTGGTGGTAATTTACACTTCCAGCACCTCCCTGCCACTCTGCTGCCTCTTAGCGCCCCCCCCCCCCAGGCCATCCCATTGTCCCCCCCTCCAGGAAGCACTACCACCCACTCTGAGAATCACTGGTCAATCAGCTCAGCTTCTGCCTGGTTCTAGGAGAGAAGCCATCAAGCTTTTCTTGGACTGCTTGGACTTCCGTCATGCCACAGTTTGCGCCCTGCACTTTTGAGCGTGTAGTGTACACATGCTTTGGACCGAAGACAGGCTATTCTTCTATGACGTGCTCTGTGGCACAAAGACTCACCCTCTTCCTGTGACGTTAACGTATGAGAGTGCTGGAGGTGAAATAGTTAAACAGGCTACCCAATCAGAACCCAGGGGGTGGAGTCAGTGAGACTATAAAACCAGCTCTGGGAGGGGCAAAGGCAGGAGTTCGTTTGGAGTGGGGTGGTTGGTTGGAGTGGGAGTGAATTGGGATAGAGTCTGTGGGTAGGTTGAATTAGTGTAGCGAAATAAGCTGAGTCAGGAACAGTTAGGAGCTAGGAAGACAAGTAAATATCTGAGAGGTGGTTTGGTGAGTGAGAGCAGGTAGTGAAACTTATAGGACTGGATAGTCACCCCATGAATGTAATTGACCGATACTGTTTATGAAACCACACGCTTGTTAAACTGCAATAAATCAACAGAAGTTTATGTTCCAATTTAACCCTGACTGGACTCAGTATTGTCCCAGGTAGGGTCTGGGCAGTGGCAGCGAGAAATAAAGTGGTGGCACAGGGATCAGTAGATGGTGAAATGTCCGGGGACCCTGTGTGATCTTTACAGAAAAGTCCTCCCCCTGGGGATTACCATTCTCTTCTCCAGAGCTTTTGTATGGGTTTTCTCTCATGGGGGGGGGGGTCTTCTTGGGTGGCATTATGGGTGAGTCAGTATTTTCACTAATTAATTAAATAAGTGAATTTTACTCTCAACACTGTTCCTCCCAGCTTGGCTTTTCAAGACCCAAAGTACAGTGGTACCTCAGGTTAAGTACTTAATTTGTTCCAGAGGTCTGTTCTTAACCTGAAACTGTTCTTAACCTGAAGCACCACTTTAGCTAATGGGGCCTCCTGTTGCCACCACGCCGCCGGAGCACGATTTCTGTTCTCATCCTGAAGCAAAGTTTTTAACCTGAAGCACTATTTCTGGGTTAGCGGAGTCTGTAACCTGAAGCGTATGTAACCTGAGGTACCACTGTATAGCTTTAGGTTTTTGCCTCTAATACTTCCACTGACCCTGAGCAGAAGCCTCCGCCAGACAGTCTTTTCAGATCTCTTGCTCTTTTTGTTATCTCGGCCTCACGGCAATCTGGGGTTTATCCTCAGTCCCACCCTCTGCGCCACAAAGACTCACCCTCTTCCCGTCCAACGTGTACAGCTTCTTCACCGTGAACTGCATGATCTCCGAAATCTCGTCCAAGAGAGTCTTGAAGCTCCGTGCGTTCCTGCGGTTGAGGATTATCGGCCTCCTGGTGCCCACATCCCCGTTCTTCACCAGAGTGACTTTCTTGGGAATCCTCGGACTCTGCTGGGCGAAAGCGGCCGGGTTGTCTTCGCGCTTGATGTCTTGGGCCGCCCTCCGCAACGCGCTGGCCGGCTGGCCGACCTTCTGAGGAGCTGCTCTCCGGCCGGCGGGACCAATACTGATGGGCGTGACGTACTTCTTATCGGAGCACAGGTAACACCCTCCGTCCTCCAGCTGGTCCAGGGTGCTGATGCAGTGTATCCCTCGCGGCGTTGTGATGGTCCTCACCCCAAAAGGCAGGGGGACTCTGTGGGAGAGGTCGTCCATCAGTGCGTTGAAGCTCTTGAAGCTTCGCTGGTTGATGGCCATCTTGACTCCTCCAAACTGAGGGTCCCCGCTCTTGTAAAATGTTATCTTCTTGGCAGGGGCCACCTGGGTGAAGGCATTGGTCCGAGCCACGGGGGGAAGGGGCTGTTCATAGTTGTAGGGGCTGGCGGCGGAGAGGGGGTCAGCGGGGTCCTGCGTCATCCTGGCGAACGTTTAGAGGTAACTGCAAAGCGAGAACAAGAGGTGCCTATGAATCGTATAATAATAATAATAATAATAATAATAATAATAATAATAATAATAAATTATTTTATTTTATTTTATTTTTAATTTATTGGATTTTCCACAATAATAACAAAAGGTGGTGAAGGTCCTGTGTGAGTGTCTGGAGGCGGTTGGAGGATGGATGGCGGCTAACAGATTGAGGTTGAATCCTGACAAGACAGAAGTACTGTTTTTGGGGGACAGGAGGCGGGCAGGTGTGGAGGATTCCCTGGTCCTGAATGGGGTAACTGTGCCCCTGAAGGACCAGGTGTGCAGCCTGGGAGTCATTTTGGATTCACAGCTGTCCATGGAGGTGCAGGTCAAATCTGTATCCAGGGCAGCTGTTTACCAGCTCCATCTGGTACGTAGGCTGAGACCCTATCTGCCTGCAGACTGTCTCGCCAGAGTGGTACATGCTCTGGTTATCTCCCGCTTGGACTACTGCAATGCGCTCTACGTGGGGCTACCTTTGAAGGTGACCCGGAAACTACAACTAATCCAGAATGCGGCAGCTAGACTGGTGACTGGGGGACTCTACCCTTCTGTGGTCCCCAGGCCAGTGTTAGTGTGTGTGGGTGGGGAGTGTCAGGTATTTACAGATTGCTGAAGAGCGAAACCACATGGCTTCCTGCCACCATCTTAGGAATTTCAGAATCTGTCTCACAGAAAGTCAAGTCCTTGCTCCAACCAACCCAATATTTTCTACACCAGAGGCTCTCAGTATGCTACTGGCAAGCACCCAGCCGAGGCACCAACTCTTAAAGGTAAAGGTACCCCTGCCCGTACGGGCCAGTCGTGTGGATCCAGGGTTGTGCGCCCATCTCACTTAAGAGGCCGGGGGCCAGCGCTGTCCGGAGACACTTCTGGGTCACGTGGGCAGCGTGACAAAGCCGCATCTGGCGAGCCAGCGCAGCACACGGAAACGCCGTTTACCTTCCTGCCAGTAAGCAGTCCCTATTTATCTACATGCACTTTGACGTGCTTTCAAACTGCTAGGTTGGCAGGCGCTGGGACCGAGCAACGGGAGCGCACCCCGCCGTGGGGATTCGAACCGCCGACCTTTCGATCGGCAAGTCCTAGGCGCTGAGGCTTTTACCCACAGCGTCCCTGCACCAAGGGACACCCTAAAATGTTTGAGGGCAGACACCCCACCAAAAAAAAGTTTGGTGGGCCCCTCGATATTTTATTCATTTTGGCACCCCTGCCACCCACAATCTCATTCAGGTGATTGGTGGGAAAGGCTGCAAAACTGCCGGGAATAATATGTGCTTTTTCTGACGACAGAGATCATGGTTCGTTTTGACAGGGGCCAGATTACCGGATAGGCTAGCAAAGCCCTAGTTGACAGCTTGGGGTTTTCAGTCCAAATCCAGTAACAGATGCTGAAAACTGACCCAGAGCTAATGCTGAAAAAAAGGTTGTGCCCTTTTCCACAGAACTTTCCTTGCAAAAACAAGCGCATCCATTGCACTAGAAAGCATGGATAGGTTCAAGGGCGCTGCCTAGCCTTTTGGGTGCTCGTCGAAAACCAGGAAGCCGTTCTTTACAATAATAATTAAAAATTGTAAGTGTAACGCTGGTGGTCAACAAAAGAGGTTCAAAGACTCTCTCAAGGCAAATCTTTAAAAATGTAGCATAAAAACCGACAACTGGGAAACACTGGCCTGCGAGCGGTCCAGTTGGAGAACAGCCCCTACCAAAGGTGTCATGGGTTTGAAGACGCTCAAACTCAGGACGCAAGGGAGAAATGTGCTAAGAGGAAGGCATGCTTGGCAAACTTTCGCCTTGATCAACTCCCACCCGAAAACCTATGTCCCCACTGTGGAAGGACGTGTGGATCCAGAATTGGCCTCCACAGTCACTTACAGACTCACTATTAAGACTGTGTTCATGGAAGACAATCTTACTCAGCTATGAGGAATTGCATAATAATACAGTGGTACCTCGGGTTACATACGCTTCAGGTTACAGACTCTGCTAACCCAGAAATATTACCTTGGGTTAAGAACTTTGCTTCAGGATGAGAACAGAAATCACGCGACGGCGGCACAGAGGCAGTGGGAGGCCCCATTAGCTAAAGTGGCGCTTCAGGTTAAGAACAGTTTCAGGTTTAGAACAGACCTCCGGAACGAATTAAGTACTTAACCCGAGGTACTATTAATATTAAGTACAGTGGTACTTAACCACTGTAATAATAATAGTAGTAATAATAATAATAATAAATCGTGCCCCAGCCTCTCTGAGTGGCTTCCAGCATATACAGAAACATAATAAAACATCAAACATTAAAAACATCCCTATTCAGATGTCTTCTGAAGGCTGTATAGTTAACTTATCTCCTTGAAATCAGACAGGAGGGCGTTCCACAGGGTGGGTGCCACTACCGAGAAGGCCCTCTGCCTGGTTCCCACAGGTATCCCTCTCCCTCAGAACCAAGATGGGTTGGCACATCAGGAAACCCTTTGCACCTCACAACTATTTGTGTGTTTGGGGGTAGGTCAAATAAGGTCCGGGTGGGATAACAGGAGGAAAAGCCATGTCAAGGATTCTGGGGTTTGGGGGTGGGTGATATAACAGGGGCCGCAACCCAAACGCGAGACAGATAGGCAGGTATATAACTCTGGATCGCAAGCAGGGCAAATATATGTGCCTGTACTTACATGAGTTGGCTTCATGATGTTTTTTTGGTGGTC
Organism: Podarcis muralis; assembly: GCF_964188315.1. Lineage (NCBI taxonomy): Eukaryota > Metazoa > Chordata > Lepidosauria > Squamata > Lacertidae > Podarcis > Podarcis muralis. Next base: position 5,191,886 of record NC_135657.1, read on the forward strand.
CGCAGTGCCTCGTTCCTTTCCCCTGCCCAGTGAAGGGGCCAGCCGCTAAGTAAAATGTCGGCTGGCCCTTACGCAAGGCTGGGCTTCAAAGCCAGGGGCACGGGCACCTGCACTGCACTGCCGCTCGCCCTGCCCTCGAAATAACTGAGCATGCAGCTCTCAGGGTTAATCGGGACATTGCTGCTAACATTAGACAGCAAAGCCATGTAATCGCTTCGGGGAGGTATTCAAAGCCACCTTCAACTTTGGAAGCAGCTGATACTGCTGGTTTGCGCTCTCTCTCTCTCTCTCTCTCTCTCTCTCTCACACACACACACACACACCTTCCTCTGGTGCAGAATCAAAGAATTGCAGAGTTGGAAGGGACCTCCAGGGGTCATCCAGCCCAGCCCCCTGCCACACAGGAGTCACAGCTAAAGCATCCGTGACTTAATTGGCGCAAATGGCAATTTGGGTTTTCCCCAGATTGCTGTTTGTTCTGGACTATCACTAAAGAGTGGGTTTTTCCCTTGGAAAGGAGCAGGGCAAGGGGGAAACTGCTCCCCCCTTCTAGGCACGTCGCAAGCGGAAGTACGGATAAGCCCAAAGTCCCATTCCGTTATCCATTTTTTAGGCGAGGCAAAGGCCAAAGAAGAAACTGCTTGTTTTAAGTCCACAGCTTCTGGGCATCCTTAAGGGAAATGGCAGTCACGAGGGCCAGATTTAACACATAAAAATGGCGGGTTTGTCCAATAATAATTATTATTATTTATACCCCGCCCATCCAGCTCCTGTTTAACATAGAACAGGAAAATATTTCAAATTCCCTCCACTTGGGGCAGGGAAAGAATCAAGATTCTCAAGAGTCGTACTCAAGTGGTTTATTCCTCCTCTCTCCCAATTCTGCTTTTCTTTTGTTATGAGTCTTTTAGATTGTACAAATAAATGATGATTATCATGGTAAGCCTGAGGGCAGGGAGTGTCTTACTGAAATTTGCAATTCACCCTGGGAGCTTTTTTCAGCTTAAAAACTGCCAATGAGGGAAGGGAGTCTGTTCCACGGTTGAACAGTCTTACTGCCGGAAAGTTTTTCCTGATTTCAGTCATAGAGTTGGAAGGGACACCCAAAGTCATCTAGTCCAGCCCGCCCGCAATACAGGAATCTTTTAGTGGGACAATGATGCGTGGTAGGAACCAGAAGACTAGGAAGGGGTAACAGTGCTTAGTGAGCAGGGAGAGTCTGTGGCAGAAAGAAGTCTAGAATCAGAGGCAGAAGCTAAAGCAGGAAAGTGGGAGGAAGGAGACCAAGAATCATAGGATTGTAGAGTTGGAAGGGACCCCAAGGGTCATCTAGACCAACCCCCTGCAATGCAGGAATCTCAGCTGAAGCATCCATGACAGATGGCCATCCAACCTCTGTTTGAAAACCTCCAAGGAAGGAGAGTCAGGCAGAGGTGAGTCAGACTGGGGACGAGTCAAGGGTGTCTTCCCCTCCTGCTAAAACAAGCTCTCCCGTCCTGTTTCCCAGAACCAGAAGAGGTCTGAAATGAGTGGAACAGTGACAAGCTGCATGGAGGCACAGTCTCAGCTTGGGAAAAGCCTTGGAAAGGAGGGGACTTAGATGGCTGTGGGGAGGTAGGGACTTTCTTGTCTTGGCAACTGATTTCATGCAGTAAGACCCATGGGGAATGGGCTGCTGTGCTCATAAAGACCTGATGCTCAGCCAAGTCTGTGAAGATCATGTTTTTGCTAATGAAGAGTTAACTCCAACTTTCAGCGGAGTGATTGACAGTCGTACCTTGGATCTCGAATACCTTGGCTCCTGAACAAATCAGCTCCCGAACGATCGAAACCTGGAAGTGAGTGTTCTGGTTTTTGAACGATTTTTGGAAGACGAATGTCTGATAGGGCTTCACTGGCTTCTGATTGGCTGAAGGAGCTTCCTGCAGCCAACCGGAAGCCACACTTTGGTTTTCCAATGTTTTGGAAGTCAAACAGACTTGCGGAACGGATTCCGTTTGACTTCCAAGGTACGACTGTACTGCCGGCTCGCCTTTTGACATTGTACTAGTTCCTATATACAGTGGCCCACTCTATTGTCCAACCAAGCAAGGAAGACATTATCGGTGTTCAATGGAACAGTCCAGCCAGGCCTGGATGACTGCATTCTGCCCCCGATTTGATTGATTTGATTTATTAGATTTCTTTCCCACTTTTAATTCAAATGACTCCCAAAGCGACTTACAAACAATAAATAGCAATGGTATGACAGCTCATAATAAGAGGACATCACAAATGCAGGACAAATCGTGCAGAATAATTAACATATTGTAAGACAAACAATTGCAATCTACGAAACACTTAATGAAGCAGCAACTAAAAAATAAGCTAAACATCACAATTAAAGCAAAAGTCATATTATAAAGTGGTACCTCTGGTTAAGAACTTAATTTGTTCCAGAGGTCCGTTCTTAACCTGAAACTGTTCTTAACCCGAGGTAGCACTTTAGCTAATGGGGCCTCCCACTGCTGCCGCGCGATTTCTGTTCTCATCCTGAAGCAAAGTTCTTAATCAGAGGTACTACTTATGGGTTAGCGGAGTCTGTAACCTGAAGCGTTTGTAACCCGAAGCAATTGTAACCTGAGGTACCACTATACAATTAAAAAAATACGGCATTTTTAATCTATAAAACAATACAGTCATACCTCATGTTACGTTTGCTTCATGTTATGTTCTTTCAGGTTACGTCCTGCGGCGACCTGGAAGTACCGGAAAGGGTTGCATCCGGGTTTTGCCACTCGCACATGCTCAGAAGCGCAAAATGACATCCCATGTATGTGCAGAAGCGCCGAATCGCAACCCGCGCGTGCGCAGACGCGCCACTGCAGCTCGCTCTCTTTTCATGTTGTGAACGGGCCTCCGGAACGGATCCCGTTCACAGGCAGAGGTACCACGGTATCAACAACATTAGCAGAATTGCAGCCAAAAGATAAACCAAGCAGTTTATGCACAAATTCTCCACACCCCGTGAGTCATAATCTTTCACTCTGTTCAGCTAAACAACAACAACAGTACCCTGTCCATCTAACTGTGTGACTGGGAGCGGCTGCTGGGACCATATAACACTGGTCTTGAAAGACCTATACTGGCTCCCAGTCCGTTTCCGAGCACAATTGAAAGTGTTGATGCTGACCTTGAAAGCCCTAAACGGCCTCAGCCCAATATACCTGAAGGAGCGTCTCTACCCCATTGTTCTGCCCAGACACTGAGGTCCAGCGCTGAGGGCCTTCTGGCAGTTCCCTCACTACGAGAAGCCAAGTTACAGGGAACCAGGCAGAGGGCCTTCTTGGTAGTGGCACCCACCCTGTGGAATGCCCTCCCACCAGATGTCAAAGAGAAAAACAACTACCAGACTTTTAGAAGACATCTGAAGGCAGCCCTGTTTAGGGAAGCTTTTAATGTTTAATACGTTATTGTATTTTATTGTTTTGTTGGAAGCTGCTCAGAGTGGCTGGGGAAACCCAGCCAGATGGGAGGGGTATAAATAATAAATTATTATTATTATTATTATTATTATTATTATTATTATTATTATTATTATTAAGGTACGCACACATAATGCTTATAGCAGCAGCAGCGGCTCCCTTCTGAAGCTTCCTTGGGCTGGAGGTGGGACAGCACAGGTCCAAACCAACCACCATCTGATGGCAAACAGGGTCTCTCCCCCCTCTCAGGTCTTCCTCTGGAAACTGCTCCCTTTTGAAGGCTCCTAGGGCTGGAAGTGGGGGCAAGGCCAGCACAAAACCTCCCTCCCCTCTCCTGGGGCCTGAGGTTCTCAGTCCCATTGGTCCGTACGGACCAGCAGCCACTCTCTGGAATTTCTCTACCACTGAGCTACAGCCCTCAGTGGCGTAGCGTGGGGGTGCAGGGGGGGCCGGGCGCACCGGGCGCAACACCTGGGGGGCGTGCGCTCGCACTCGTAGCTCTCTGCCCCTACCTGGCTCCACGGGTCAGGGGGCGCAAATTACTTGCCTTGCCCCGGGTGCTGACAACCCACGCTACGCCACTGACAGCCCTTCCCTGTCAACGGATGCTCTTGGGATAACTCTACTGCAGATATTTAGTTTCTGGGCCCAATTAATTCGAGGCTGTTATGTACGGAGGTTCTCACCCTGGGCCAGCAGGGGGATATTGTAGATAGCTTCCCCTCAGGTCCACATATGCAAATAAGGAATTGAAAGTGACGTTCAGTGATTGGATAGTTACAGAAAATGGTTACTATTGTGTTGTAGTGGAGCTCTATATAAGCAGGCTGGCTGAACCCTTCAGTTCAGTTCAGTTCTGTTCTGGCCTGTGAATAAACAAGAGCTGTTTGAAGAATCGCTGTGTCGTCTGATATGTTCACCCACAACCACAACTTAACAGAGGCCCTTCTTGGTTTGCCTCTTCCATGAGAGGTCCAGAGGGTGGCAACACAATAAACGGCCTTTTCTGTGGTGGTTCCCCACTTGCGCAACGCTCTCCCCAGGTAGGCTCGCCTGGTGCCTTCATTGCATATCATTAGGTGTCAGTCAAAACTGTTTTCTATAGGCCTTTGGCTAATTAAACAATCTATGACCTTTTAAACTGGGGTTGGGTGGAGGGTTATTGCTTTGTTATTATTTTATATTTTTATGCATTTTTATATTCTAAACCGCCCTGTGATCCTCAGATCACATCCATCAGATGTCAAAGCGATAAACAACTACCTGACATTCAGAAGACATCTTAAGGCAGGGAAGTTTTTAATGTGTGATATTTTAGTGTTTTTTGGTTTCTATGGAAGCCGCCCAGAGTGGCTGGGGAAACCCAGCCAGATGGGCGGGGTACAAATAAATAATAATAATAATAATAATAATAATAATAATAATAATAATAATAGATATTTAATAAATCAATACATAAATCATGTGGTTTTATGCCAAATCTTTGGAAATCTTTGAAATGGGGTATGTGTGTGCGGGGGATTCGATCCAGTTTGGATTTAAAGGCAATCTTACCAAAGTACCTATTTCCAAAGCAATCAGGGAAACAAAACACAGCCATCCTTCAAAATGTATACTTACATGAATTTTGCAGCCGGGTTATCCAGCCAAGTAAGATGTCCAAAATCCATAGGTATTTATAACCGATTTGGATGAAGGTATTGAGGGGATGCTCATCAAATTTTCAGGCGGCACCAAACTGGGAGGGGTAGCCAATAAGGCTGAAACAAAATCGGGATTCAGGATGACCGTAACACATTGGAGAACTGGGCTGAAACTAAAAGAATGAATTTCAATAGTGTCAGCTGTAAGGTTCTGAACTTAGCCAGGAATAACTAGATGGGGACAAAATTTAAAAAAATCCTTCCAGTAGCACCTTAGAGACCAACTAAGTTTGTTATTGGTATGAGCTGAAGAAGTGTGCATGCACACGAAAGCTCATACCAATAACAAACTTACCGTATTTTTCGCCCCATAGGACGCACCGCCCCATAGGACGCACCTAGTTTTTTTGGGGGGGAAATAAAGAAAAAAATTTATTTCCCCCCCCCAGGCATGGGGCAGGCGCAGGGGAAGCCCAAGCTTCCCCTGACCCCAGCCCCCAGAACAAGCTGCTGCCCCAAGCCTTGCGCGCCCAGCAGGACCTCCCTCCGGGCGCGCAAGGCTTGTGGACATCTGCCCGAAGCGGGGGGGGGGGCTCCGCAGCTCACCCCCTGCTTTGGGATGCAGGCTGCCGCCCCAAGCCTTGCGCGCAAGGCTTGCCGACATCTGCCCGACGCGTGAGGCTTGTGGATAGCTTCCTGAAGCCTGGAGAGCAAGAGGGGTCGGTGCGCACGTACCCCTCTTGCTGTCCAGGCTTCAGCAAAAGCCTGCATTCGCCCCATAGGACGCACACACATTTCCCCTTCATTTTTGGAGCGGAAAAAGTGCGTCCTATAGGGCGAAAAATACGGTAGTTGGTCTCTAAGGTGGTAATGGAAGGATTTTTTTATTTTGTTACGACTACGGCAGGCCAACACGGCTACCTACCTGTAACTAGATGGGGACAGTGGCAGAGGAAGGGGGTGCGGAGGTGTGTGGGCCGCCCCGAGTGTCATCACTTGGGGGGGGGGTATGTGACAAAATGACCAAAAATTGAGGTTTTTTGTTTTTTTGTTCTTTAAAAAATGGGCTCACAGAATGTTTTACAGTGGTACCTCTGGTCATGAACGCTTCAGGTTACGAGCTCTGCTAACCAGGAAGTAGCTGCTTCTGGTTGCGAACTAGCAACGCCGCTGGACGAGGACACCCGGATTGCTAACAGCACACATGAAAAGGATCGAGAGGTCTTAGTACAGGGTCAGGTTTAAGGTGCTGGTTTTGACCTTTAAAGCCCTGTGCAGCCCAGGACCCTCGTACCTACGGGACCGCCTCTCCTGGTATGCCCCGCGGGGGACCTTAAGGTCCACAAATAACACTTTGAAGGTCCCGAGCCTCAAGGAGGTTAGATTGGTCTCAACCAGGGCCAGGGCCTTTTCAGTACTGGCCCCGACTTGGTGGAACGCTCTGTCACAAGAGACTAGGGCCCTGCGGGACTTGACATCTTTCTGCAGGGCCTGCAAGACAGAGCTGTTCCACCTGGCCTTTGGTTTGGACTCAGTCTGAGCCTTCTGTTTCCCTCCCCTTATGGTTTTGATCTATGGGCTACTTTTAAAATGAGGCTGCATTTTAAATTGCATTTTAACCTGTATTTTAAATTGGTTTCCCCCCCCTCTTTCCCCCCTGTTATGTTTTTACTGTGATTTTATTGGTGTTAGCCGCCCTGAGCCCGGCTCTGGCCGGGGAGGGCGGGGTATAAATAAAATTTATTAGTAGTAGTAGTAGTAGACCACAAGCTTAACATGAGTCAAAAGCGTGATGCAGCATCAAAAAAGGCGAGTGCTATTCTAGGCTGCATTAAGAGAAGTCGAGTGTCCAGATTGAGGGAAGTCATAGTCTTGTTCTATTCTGCCTTGGTCAGACCACACCTGGAATATTGTGTTCAGTTCTGAGTGCAACAGCTTAAGAAGGATTTTGACTGGAACATGTGAAATGAAAAGGTACAGAGATTGTTGAAATAATAATAATAATAATAAAATTTAAGGGATTTCTAAATGAAAGTAGGATTGCTCCCCCCGCCACTCCTAATATAGCCGGAAGAGGTCACTTGCGAAGCAAAACGAGCGGCGTCTTAGCCATGATTACCTGTGACAGGAGTCGAAGCATTAAGTACTTTAGCCTGACCCGGCAGGGCGGTTCACAGCTGAAGCAAGATAATGTCCTGCAGAACCTTTTACCCACACGCGGAATAATAAGACTGACAGTGCAATAATCTGTGGGCGAAGGAATCTCCCAGTGATGAGGCATAAATTCACAGGTGGAGCTTAATTCAGGGTTTCTGGGCTGGTTTGCAGTAACAGGTACACTGAAATGCACAACAGCTTGCAAGGAGGAAATTTTTCACCGGGCATTCATTGCATTTCTCTGGCACTTTAATAATAATAATAATAATAATAATAATAATAATAATAATAATAATATATTATTGATACCCCACCCATCTGGCTGGGTTTCTCCGGCCACTCTGGGCGGCTTCCAACAAAATATTAAAATACAATAACCTATGAAACATTAAAAGCTTCACTAAGCAGGGTCTTCTAACTAAACACTAAACAGACTTCAGATATCTTCTAAAAGTCTGGTAGTTGTTTTTCTCTTTGACATCTGGTGGGAGGGTGTTCCACAGGGCGGGTGCCACCACCAAGAAGGCCCTCTGCCTGATTCCCTGTAACTTGGCTTCTCGCAGGGAGAGAACCACCAGAAGGCCCTTGGAGCTGGACCTCAGTGTCCGGGCTGAACGATGGGGGTGGAGACGGTTAATAATTTGCTAAAAGAGAAAGTCTGCAGCCCCACAACAAAACCTCAAGGGTGGGGAACCTCTGGTCCAGAGAGCCAAATGCAGCCCTTGAAATCTCTTTATGTGGCCTGTGGAACTCTTCCCAGGCCACACCTCCTCTCTCCTCAGGCCACACCCCTCACTGCCCCCCTTGCTTCCCGAAGTGGTTCCCCCCCCCCCGGGGTGTCTCCTTGAGCTCTGATAATGCCTTTTGCATGCCAGGCTGGAGGGTAGAGAGGGCTGTCTGAGCATGTGCAGAAACCAGCCTACTGAGCTAAGGTGATGTTTGCATCCATTTCATTGCTTCACCCACTTTCGCACCTCGCCCAGAACTGGAGAGCTTGTTTCGAAAGTGGAAGTTCAGCACGTCCCCACTTCATATTCATCCACTAGGACTAGCCGCCTGAGAAACAGTTTCTATCCAAATGCGATTTGGGTTTTAAACGCAGTGTAAGGTAGTCTCTGGGGGCGCGGGTGGCGCTGTGGGTAAAACCTCAGCGCCTAGGACTTGCCGATCGCATGGTCGGCGGTTTGAATCCCCGCGGCGGGGTGCGCTCCCGTCGTTCGGTCCCAGCGCCTGCCAACCTAGCAGTTCGAAAGCACCCCTAAGTGCAAGTAGATAAATAGGAACCGCTTACCAGTGGGAAGGTAAACGGCGTTCCGTGTGCTGCGCTGGCTCGCCAGATGCAGCTTGTCACGCTGGCCACGTGACCCGGAAGTGTCTGCGGACAGCGCTGGCTCCCGGCCTCTAGAGTGAGATGGGCGCACAACCCTAGAGTCTGGCAAGACTGGCCCGTACGGGCAGGGGGACCTTTACCTTTTTAAGGTAGTCTCTATGGGAGTATATTGTATTTAATTATGGGGTATGGAGTTTTTAGGTTAGGGGACTAACCAGGCTGGGATAGCAGGCTTGTTGGTTTCTGAATGTCTGATGTAGATTTTTTCAATTTCGTTGTTCTGTAGGGGACAATGACAATAAAGATTATCGTATCGTATTTGCAAAATGAACTAGTTCAGTCTACATTCTCCAAGCAGAAGTGTATTTACTTGGTTTCCACTGCTCGCTTGCAATCCTGAACTTGCTTAATTGCGAGTAAATTACTGGGCCTCAAAATTACTTGGCTCTGCAAAGCCAAGCTGGCTGGGGCTGATGGGAACTGTAGTCCAAAACATTCAGAGGGCATCAGGTTTGAGAAAGCTACCCTGCACCAACCAGTTCTAGCCATGCAGAGCCATCCTGAGCATGGTTACCCAGGAGTAAATCCCACTGGGCTCTTTGGCCCCCATTCACTAAATTGAGTTTAGGATCATAACCTTAGGTAAAGGTAAAGGGACCCCCGACCATTAGGTCCAGTCGTGACCGACTCTGGGGTTGTGGTGCTCATCTCGCTTCATTGGCTGAGGGAGCCGGCGTACAGCTTCCGGGTCATGTGGCCAGCATGACTAAGCCACTTCTGGCGAACCAGAGCAGCGCACGGAAACGCCGTTTACCTTCCCGCTGGAGCAGTACCTATTTATCTACTTGCACTTTGAGGTGCTTTCGAACTGCTAGGTTGGCAGGAGCAGGGACCGAGCAACGGGAGCTCACCCCGTCACGGGGATCCGAACCGCCGACCTTCTGATTGGCAAGTCCTAGGCTCTGTGGTTTAACCCACAGCGCCACCCACGTTCCATCGTAACCTTAGGACCAGGCTAAATGTCATATGAAACTTCAATGACTGGAGATTCTAACATATATTTTTTAAACTGCCCCCATATCCGAAAACTCTTTGTGGAGAGGGAAACAATGTCCGGCTGCAATTCGGGAGGCAATGAAAACATTCTGCCTGGAAGTGGCTCCCAGCTAGGGAAGAAATTTGATTTAAAGGCAAACCTAATTCTCACATTCCGAAACAATATGAGAAGCGAGACAGGGCCACCCTATATTTTGCAATGCAGTTCTCCAGTCGAGTTACATATACAGTGGTACCTCGGGTTACATACACTTCAGGTTGCATACGCTTCAGGTTATAGACTCCGCTAACCCAGAAATAGTGCTTCAGGTTAAGAACTTTGCCTCAGGATGAGAACAGAAATTGTGTTCCGGCGGCGCGGCGGCAGCAGGAGGCCCCATTAGCTAAAGTGGTGCTTCAGGTTAAGAACAGTTTCAGGTTAAGTATGGACCTCCGGAACGAATTAAGCACCTAACCCGAGGTACCACTGTATACAGTACAGAAATGCATATATACTAAGTTCAAGTGTGTATGGACGTGAGTGAATATTAGTGAAAATACCGCAAGGAAACACATTATATGAGGAAGCATGTCATTGCAAAACTGTGTACGTTAGGTGAAATTGCATTCAAAAATATCGAGAGAAATTTGCACCCAAATGTTGGCGCATAGTTGGACCGCGCATATTTCCCTAGGAAGGGCGTTCCAAAGGTTTGGGGCCACAAAAAAGGCCCCCATTCTGGCACCTGCCATTTTGGCAGCTCTCGATGTCATTAGAGGAATTGTGACAGCTTTCGCCCTGGCCTTCCACCCTACCTCCTCTGTGTGTGACTTTTTCTTTCTACCGTATAGGTTTTAGGGGAACATAAAGTATTGCGCCCAGGGGATGATGGTGGGACAAAAGGCAGGGAGCTGAGCAGCAGGTGGTGCAAGAGAGCCAGTGTCAGGCAGAGCCAACTCTTTCTAGTTTGTTCCCATCCTCTTCCTTCCTGCTGAGTTCTAAAGGGGCAACATTGAGACTAAGTCAACAGGCAGTGCCGCCCCCTGGAATAGCTTGTGGGTAAGATGGCAAGCAGGTGAGAGATGGCTGAGGACAGGTGGCGGTTGGTGGGGCAGTGCCCCATTTACCTTTATACCTGAAGGAGCGTCTCCACCCCCATTGTTCTGCCAGGACACTGAAGTCCACCCCCTAGGGCATTCTGGCGGTTCCCTCACTGCAAGAAGCAAAGCTACAGGGAACCAGGAAGAGGGCCTTCTCGGTGGTGGCGCCCGCCCTGTGGAACGCCCTCCCACTAGATATCAAAGAGAACAACAACTACCAGACTTTTAGAAGACATCTGAAGGCAGCCCTGTTTAGGGAAGCTTTTAATGTTTGATGTATTACGGTATTTTAATATTTTGTTGGAAGCTGCCCAGAGTGGCTGGGAAAGCCCAGCCAGATGGGCGGGGTATAAATAAATAAATAAATAAATAAATAAATAAATAAAATTAAATAAATAAATACCAAAAAAAACCAGAGACGTATCTCCTTGAATTGATAGATGAAGAGATACCACGGGGGGTGGGAAGAATTTTTCTATATGCATGTACAGCTACTAGAATAGTGATTGCTGCTAGGTGGAAGTCACAAGCTATGCCCACAAAGGAGGAATGGATTTGTAAACTAAGTGAATATTTAATTTTGGCAAAATTGACTGCTACAATAAGAAATCAGTCGAATCAAAAATTAAATGTTTTGATGAATTTTATGGCAAAATATTGCTCAAAAAAAAGATACGCTAATATGCCTAGATTAAAATGCGAAGTACTGGATGGAAGATAAATTAGTAAGGAAAAATAATAAGAATATATAGATGATTTGAGAAGACTGTAGAATGCGAAGACTATTGTAAGTTGTATAATGTGGAGGAAATTGAGTGGGGGCGGAGGGAAGTGGGAGGCGGGAGAAAAGAATAATATGATGGATTGAGGAAATATAAATGTAAATGTATGGGAAGGAAATGGTGTTGGCTTTGGTATATCTGTATTGTGATGTAATATGTGAAAACCTTATAAAAAATTATCAAGGGTCTGGAAACTAAGCCTGATGAGGAACGGTTGAAGGAGCTGGGTATGTTTAACCTGGGAAAGAAGCGACTGAGAGGAGATATGAGAGCCATCTTCAAATATATTAAGGGCTGTCACATGGAGGAGGGAGCAAGCTTATTTTCTCCTGCTCCGCAGGGTAGGACCCAAACCAACAGATTCAAGTTGCAAGAAAGAGATTCTGACTAAACATCAGGAAGAACGTTCCACTATTTGACGGCAGATCAGACTCCCTTGGGAAGTTGTGGACTATTAAATAACCTACGGCCTGTGAAAGTGTAGGGGAGCGGACTGTTATTACTATGGTTATTTCACTATTAGGCTGTCTGTCAGTATGTTTTTATGATGTTTTTATCACTGATGTTTGGTTATGTGTTTCTAACATTGTACACCACCCTGAGATTTATTTTGATCAACAGCGGTACATAAGCTAAAAACAGATTAAAGGACACACCAGTAGCCTGCAAGCCTGGATGGGCTTGCCTAAACAACGTTTTTAGCAGGCACCGGAAATAATTCAGTGAAGGTGCCCCCCCATATCATTAGGCAGGGAGTTCCAAAGGGCAGGCAATGCCTCATTAACAGATCTGGACCTTCTGGAAGTGGTGAACATGTCTCCTAATGAGTGGGATCTTTGGATGAAGGGCAGCATACAAGTTTAATTCATTAACAATACTAACAATAACAGCAATATTTTCTACAAGCAATTTTCAATTGGTGAACCTGCATCTCGAAGATTGCAGAAGGGCGAATTTCGCAGGATAACTGTGTTTTTGGTTCAGGGTGTGCAGAATAGACAAGTTCTGTTCCCACCTTAATCCTGTGTCCCTTAAAAAATTCTGCAGCCAGAATTAAATAAAGATTGATTTCTTTTATCCCGGGTATATTTATTTCCTATGATCCATGTATTATTATTTTTTAAGTGCTTTAAAAAAAGCACTTTTTGCTAAAGGGGGAAATGGCATGGTGGCAGTTCCTCATGACTGTGGGCCATTATCATGAGATCTAGCAACCCGCAATATTTGCGAAAAGGACAAGAAAGCGAGAAATTCTCAAGATACCACACACGTCATGCCAGATATTAGATACTATTCCGCTGCAATAGCTTTTGACTCAATCAGGCAACCGACCAACAAACCCATTAAGCGTCAGAATTAGGATCGCTGCCAACTTAAGCCACGGCACACATGACTTGTTAACAGGGCTGCTCTGGAGTAAATGAGCTGAGGATCGAAGCCCTCTCCCCGTAGACCCCAACAGCACATGGTTTAATCCCAAATTCTCGGATGAAACCCAGTTGCAGTTTGATGTTTAGCATCCTGACAAATCTAAAACACAACTTATTCTTGACTTACCAAGGTCACCCAAGGACATCCCTTAGTTCTGAGCTCAGACCCAAAACGGAGCCTTTCTCCTCTTCCCAGGAACAGAGTAAAAAATCCACAGTTTCCAGAACAAAAATTGCTTTCAATCTGAAAAGGTTTCTACAGTTTCTGGAGGGAAGCCCATTGTTTTCACCAAGTCTGGCTGGAAGGAGTTTTACGGTGGTCCCGGACTCAACCCATTCTTTCCCCTCCGGGATCCTGGCTCCATCCTGGGCTACGTGAGAGGAGGCCTGTTTCTCCGGAAAAGCGGGAAGAAAGTGGTAGGTCCCTCTAGCTGGGCAATGGCCGCTCTGAATAGGATTAGGATGAGGAGAAAAGCTTCTTACAGGCCAGGCACCACCTGCAAACTCATGAGAGTAATGAGGTTATGGAGATTATTCGTATCCTGGTGGGTGCGGCAGGTTGCGGGCCTCCAAAAAAACGCCTTTTCTTTGCAAGAGTTAAGTCGTGATCTTAAGTGTTTGGACACAAAGGCTCTATATTGCCTCTGGTATCAGATACAGTCATACCTCGGTTTTCGAACTGCTTGGTTTTGGCTCCTGGACGCCGCAAACCCGGAAGTTACTGTTCGGGTTTGCGAACTATTTTTGGAAGCCGAACGTCCGACAGGGTTTCTGTGGCTTCCGATTGGCTGCAGGAGCTTCCCGCAGCCAATCGGAAGCCGCGCTTTGGTTTCCGAACGTTTTGGAAGTGAAACGGACTTCCGGAACGGATTCCGTTCGACTTCCAAGGTACGACTGTACAGTAATACCAATGGCTGTGAATTATGAGTGGGGAGAATGGAAAGATGTTTTGTTGGGTTAGCATTATAATATGAACATTCCCAATCCACACTTCCCAAAACAGTATGCCATCCAGAATGCACCTATCTTGCAAACCATGCACTTCTCTAGATTATCTTTTTTTTATAAATAGTTTTCATTTTAGATTTCCTTGTGTAACGAACATTTTATTTATTTATTTATTTATTAATACATACATACATACATACATACATACATACTCCGCCCATCTGGCTGGGTTTCCCCAGCCACTCTGGGTGGCTTCCAACAGATTATTAAAATACAATAGTCTATTAAACATTAAAAGCCTCCCTAAACAGGGCTGCCTCCAGATGTCTTCTAAAAGTCTGGTGGTTGTTTTCATCCCAAGCAGCTGAGCAGGAGGGAGTTCCACAGGGCTGGTGCCACCACCGAGAAGGCCCTCTGCCTGGTTCCTTGTAACTTGGCCTCTCGCAATGAGGGAACCTCCAGAAGGCCCTCGGAGCTGGACCTCAGTGTCCGGGCAGAATGATGGGGGCGGAGACGCTCCTTCAGGTATACTGGGCCAAGGCCGTTTAGGGCTTTAAAAGTCAGCACCAAAGAAGGATAAGTACATATAGTCTTTCCACTTTCAGTTTATAAGAGTATTTTCCACAGTTTGTTCACGTTCGTTATGAGACCCTGTGGTCATATCATAGAATTATAACTGGAGAGTTGGAAGGGACCCATGGATCATCTAGTCCAACCCCCTGCAATATATGCAATATGCAGTTGGGGGAAAAGAGAGAGGAAAAAGAGAGGGGAGAAAGATGGGGGATATTGATATTTCGTTCTATTGCGTAGTGTTCATGCGGGTTTTTGTGTCAGAGTTATAAGGGTGGCTCCTTTATTTATATATATATTCATGCTGGGCATGTTTAGCCTGGAGAAGAGGAGGTTAAGGGGTGATATGATAGCCATGTTCAAATATATAAAAGGATGTCATATAGAGGAGGGAGAAAGGTTGTTTTCTGCTGCTCCAGATAAGCAGACACAGAGCAATGGATCCAAACTACAAGAAAGAAGATTCCACCTAAACATTAGGAAGAACTTCCTGACAGTAAGAGCTGTTCGACAGTGGAATTTGCTGCCAAGGAGTGTGGTGGAGTCTCCTTCTTTGGAGGTCTTTAAGCAGAGGCTTGACAACCATATGTCAGGAGTGCTCTGATGGTGTTTCCTGCTTGGCAGGGGGTTGGACTCGATGGCCCTTGTGGTCTATTCCAACTCTATGATTCTATGATTCATTTCTGTTGGCAATGCGAGAGATTGGAGTTGTCCAGAGTTTAGTTGGTTGCGTTCGGTTGGTGGCAATGTGGTTTGTTTTTATGTGTGTGTGTGTGGGGGGGGAGACGTTAGGGGTTGTTGTTGCACCACCACAGGCACATACCTCCCTATGTGGTGGGAATGCCCCCCAAATTCAATCTATTTGGATATTAGTATTGCAGGGAATCTGCAAAATAGCAAAACAAGAAATAGAAGCAACTCCAGAATTAGTCCTGCTAAATATCTCTGGATAACCTGATGCAGGTCCCCGACCCGATAATGTCTTCAGGGAAAGAATACCTGAAAATGCATATATTGGTGGAAATAATGTAAAATGCATTGCATTGGGGGAAATTGCTTGCAAAGCATGATTTTGTGCAAAGCCATGTATATTAGAAGAAATGTGCAGGAACTGTGATAAGTTCAAGACTCATGTATTAATATTCAAAGGCCTGGACACCCTGAGCCCAGGATAACCGCCTGAGTCCTTATATCCCAGCATGGTCACTAAGATTATCCGGAGAAGTTCTGTTAGATGTCCCCTCCCCCTGTCACAGAGGCCACAGGGCCAGCCCACCCAGGAGGCAAGGTGAGGTGACTGCTCTCGATGTAGATCTTGATTCCTCACTTGCAGTGGCATAGCATGGCTTGCTAGTGCCCGGGGCAAGGAAAG
The DNA here is from genome assembly GCF_964188315.1 of Podarcis muralis. NCBI lineage: Eukaryota > Metazoa > Chordata > Lepidosauria > Squamata > Lacertidae > Podarcis > Podarcis muralis. Next base: position 5,207,721 of record NC_135657.1, read on the forward strand.
TATTGCACACCCTAAGGCAAGTATTGCAACCTTAACCGGTGCTTCCGGTAGGGGACACTGCATGGCCAAGGGATACAAGGGCCCACCCTCTACCAACTCCTGCTCAGTGTGCTGCTCAAGTGAGGTGGGTGGGAAGGAGAAATGTTGGAGGGTATGTGCCATCAGTCACCCCGACCCAGATCACAAACTAAACAACTCTGGATACGGTTTACAAAAATTCATTAACAACGATGTACAAAAATCTTAAATGATATTTGGAATGCCCAAGTAATAATAATATGATATAGCAATAATATTATTGTAATAATAATAATAATAATAATAATAATAATAATAATATATTATTTATACTCCACCCATCTTGCTGGGCTTCCCAGATACTCTGGGCAGCTCCCAACAGAATATTAAAAACACGATAAAACATCAAACTTTAAAAATTTGTCACACCAGCAACAAATATAAACATAGAGAGTTTTTCTCTTGGACTTACTGCAGGAATAATGGACTGTCTGGCTTTGAGATGTTGAGTTGTGTCTATTATTATTATTATTATTATTATTATTATTATTATTATTATTATGGCATTGTAAATATCATTTCAGACTCTAAGTCATAGAAGGTGTTGAATTTTTGTACATTTCTTTGGACATTCCCGGAATTTCTAAGGCAGAATTGACATCCGAGGTGCTTTGTCCTGGATCTTAGGAAAGTCAATCGAAAATTTGTGGGGGGCATGTGTGGTTTGTCCAAAGCTCAACAACTTTTGGGACGTCCTGGTTTCTACTTAAAAAAACTCTTTTAAACCATATACAGAGTTATTTAGCTTGTGATGTTCTTCACTAACCCGGGCAAATGAAGAGTCCTGCGATCATCATGTTTGGGGGGGAAAGAACTGTAGCTCAGTGGTAGAACAAAGAAAGCTTCTGGTTCGGTAAAAGATGCTGCTGGGAGCATCCCTCTTCTAAAAATCTGGAGAGGGTCTGCTGGCCAGTGTAGGTGATACACAGACAGATGGGCCTGACTCTGCACATGGCAGCTTCCTGGGTCCCTATGGCGTTTGGGAGTGCATTTGACGATGGCCCCAGAGCTGCGCCGGAGCGATCTGTATCCCCTGGGCCTCCTCCTTGTCTGTAATAATCAGCAGCCTTAATCCGAAATCCTGATTATCCTGGAGGTTTTAGGCCTCAAGCACGTAGCATTCTCCTGCCCTGAAGTTTATGCAAGCAGAAGGGCTCCTAAGACCGGGAGGAGAGAAGGTACCCAGCGCTCTCTGTTTGCCTTTCCGGTGCCCCTTGGGCATGGCTGACACCATCGCAGGGTTTCATCACCGCCATCGTAGAATGGTAGAGTTGGAAGGGACCCGCAACGGTCATTTAGTTCAGCCCACTGCGATGCAGGAATCTCAACTAGATCGTGCATGACTGATGGCCACCCAATGTCTGCTTAAAAACCTCCATCATCTTCAATACGTGCCAGGGGATATCGGCTCCAGCTTTACAAAGCGAGGACATCCTTTTTTCCCAGTGTTTTTTTTTTTAAGGGAAAAACAAATGCAGATCATGCTTGCTTTTATATTTTGAAAAGAAAATGATAGTTGGCTGTATTTATTTATCTACTTATTTATTATCTAAGAAAAGCATTTATTTGTCTATTATTTATTATCTAAGAAAAGCAATGACAGACCTAGACAGCATCTTAAAAAGCAGAGACACCACCTTGCCGACAAAGGTCCGTAAAGTTAAAGCTCTGGTTTTCCCATTAGTGATGTATGCAAGTGAGAGCTGGACCATAAAGAAGGCTGATCGCCAAAGAATTGATGCTTTTGAATTATGGTGCTGGAGGAGACTCTTGAGAGTCCCATGGACTGCAAGAAGATCCAGCCGATCCATTCTGAAGGAAATCAGCCCTGAGTGCTCACTGGAAGGACAGATCCTGAAGCTGAGGCTCCAATACTTTGGCCACCTCATGAGAAGAGAAGACTCCCTGGAAAAGACCCTGATGTTGGGAAAGATGGAGAGCACAAGGAGAAGGGGACGACAGAGGACGAGATGGTTGGACAGTGTTCTCGAAGCTACCAGCATGAGTCTGACCAAACTGCGGGAGGCAGCGGAAGACAGGAGTGCCTGGCGTGCTTTGGTCCATGGGGTCATGAAGAGTCGGACACAACTAAACGACTAAACAGCAACAACATTTATCTATTGCATCTACACCCTACGTTTTCCTCCAAGGAGCTCCAACGGTTCTCCTGTTCCCCAGTTAATTCCAATAACAAACTTGTTATTGTCAGGTGATGCTGAGAATCAGTGGCCCATGGCTGAGCAAGGATTTGAACCCAGGTCTCTCCCAGCTCCTAGCCCAGTCTAACCATTGCACCACGCTGTCTCTCCAAAGTGCATGTAGTCCTTTTAGAGCTCAAAGAACTTTATCTCAGAATCCTTATGACAGCCATGAATGCTAAGAAAGTATTATTGCCCCTTATATCACAGTTGAGGGCTTTGCAAAGGCTAAGATGACCTCTCTTTCATGACATGATAGCTTGGGGCTGTTTTTTTCTTTTCTTTTTAACAGAGGAACATTCATTCTTCTGAGCCCCTGAGTGGTACAGTCCAGACACAGGCCAAACCCTCTCACTGAGGACTAGGGCCTTGGGCCTGTCCACACCAGAGCAAAATGTAGACCCTATTCCAGGGTCTTTTCTCCCTTTAAATGCAGGTTATTTGGTGTGTGTGTTTACACTAGCCTTTTGGGAATATTCCAAACATAAAAAAGACCCCTGCATTCAAATGGGGGATAGCTCAGTTGGCAGAGCGTGAGACCCTTAATCTCAGGTGAAATATACTCAGAGTCGAGTGTGGATTTCATGCTCTTTATTCAGCTCATAGTAGTGAGGAATGAAAGTTTCCCCAAAATATCTGCTTTATATACATTATTTACACAATAGGCCGCACGTGATTGGCCAATTCTGGGGTTCTCCTGTAGGCCAATCAGGTTGCGGATTCACTTCCACCTGGAGCTGGATTGGGTGGCTCCTGCGGACCAATCATACTGCTGCATTCTGAATCCTATTGTTCTAGGACCAATCAGACTGCTGCATTTTGGATCCTATTCAACTCAGTACATAACATCGGGGTTGTGAGTTCGAGTTGGATGAAAGATTCCTGCATTGCAGAGGGTTTGGACTAGATGATGAAGAAGAAGAGTTTGGATTTGATATCCCGCTTTATCACTACCCGAAGGAGTCTCAAAGCGGCTAACATTCTCCTTTTCCCTTCCTCCCCCACAACAAACACTCTGTGAGGTGAGTGGGGCTGAGAGACTTCAGAGAAGCGAACCCGGTTCACCAGATTACGAGTCTACCGCTCTTAACCACTACACCACACTGGCTCCTTGTGGTCCCTTCCAATTCTATGAGTCTATGAAGTATGGTGCATCACTGGGGAGGATGTAATGGACAGTGAGACAGGCTAGTGAGTCAGGCTAGTACAAATCCACATTCTGGTCCGGTGTGGACAAGCCCTAGTGTCACTCTTCCAAGAGAAAAAACACACCATTCCAGTTCATTGGGAAAGGTGCCATAAACTTGCAACAACAACAACAACAATTTTATTACTTATAGCCCATCCATCTGGCTGGTTTGCCCCAACCACTCTACTCCAACACACACACAAAAACATCAAACATTAAAAACTTCCCGAAAAAGGGGGCTGCCTTAAGATGTCTTCTAAAAGTTGCGCAGTTATTTATCTCCTTGACATCCGTTGGGAGGGCGTTCCACAGGGCGGGCGCCACTACCGAGAAGGCCCAACAGTTTTACGAGAACCACGGTGAAAACGTCGTGCTCAGCCGTCTCCGTGTGAATTCACCTTCCTTGCAGACAGAGGGTTGTTTGGGGCTGTCAGAAAACCGGCCGTAGGTCTGTTTTCCAAAGGCGAGCTGCAGAACGGCACCCTTGGCGAGACTTGAAATCCTAGACCCTTCCCCAAATCGCCAAGGGTTGCAGGCTGGCACTTTTGTTTGTGGCCGCCTTTGTTTTCCCCCTTGCTGAGGTTTCACCTGAAGCCGCCCGATCTGGAACGGTGAGCGTCTAACAGAACCTTTCCTTTTCCCTATTCATTCCATGGTTGTGCATCACAAGCCAGCGTCTCCTAGCAACCAGTCCCAGGAAGGATGGCCAAATTATCAGCGGAGGGTGTCGAAGAAGTCTTCCAGCTGCCGGTAAATAAAAAGGGAAGCGAGGTCGATGCTGAGCTTTGCGGACGGGGGTGGAGGGGGTGGAGGCCGTCGCCCTGAAATGCAACACACGAAAGGCTTGCCAAGTTTCACTTTCCCAGGAACCAGAATATAAAGACAAGGCGGATTAATTTTGGGAACAAAAAAGTACTTGGCAGATTTGCATGAGAACACCTTTGTGCTGGGTGTGTGTGTGTGTCGTAGCTTAGCGGTAGTGCTTGTGTTTTGTATGTAAAAAGTCCCATGTCTGATCCCTAGCATCTCTGACAGGGCTGGGAGAGTCAGACTCCTTGCCTCAAGCCCTGGAGAGCTGCTGCCAGCCAGTGTGGACAATATTGAACTAGATGGAACAGTGATCTGTCTCAGCTTTCTGTGACAATTCAAGTTTTGGAACTGAGTGTTGAGGGTCAGGGCTGGATTTAGGTTTGATGAGGCCCTAAGCTACTGAAGGTAATGGGGCCCTTTATCTGTCCAGCTGTACTTTATCAGCAAATTGTCACTGTTTTTTGTGTTGAATATACACTATATGGTAATTTATGGACCCAACACGTATCTAAAGCCATTTGCACATGTGGCCATGCAATCAGTCCATGCAGAATGTATATAGAAAGGAGCAAAGCAATGATATTTTAGGGAGTAGGCTAGCAGGCGGGGCCCATGACTTACATCATAGGAGCCTACACAACACAAAACACTTGCTGTATGTAGGTTTTATTTTATTTGTTTTTTGTCTTATATTTTGGAAATGTGCATCCAGTTTTCCCCCCTTTAATTCTTTGTGTGACCCCAAGAGAGTGGGGCCCTAAGCTATAGCTTGTTTAGCTTATACAGTACATAAATTCGGCACTATTCAGTGAATTTTCAGATTTGGCCGGATTTGCAAATGTTGTATATAGTTTTTGTGTGTATGTGGTTGAGACAGAGGGGAGAGAGGTCAAATTCTGACAACATAGTGCTTGGGGAAATAAAAAATGACATGGCGGGATTCTTCTGATATGAAGATTGCATTTGTTTGCTTATTTATTCGGTTCATGAGCTGCCCTATAACACCTGCTCTCTGGGCAGCATGTAAGAGAAAATGATAATAAAGTTAGAAGTCACTGTTACAGGAAATACATTCATAAAGGGCAAAGCCACACCTCTTTAATAAAGAACATCCACTTTTTCGTTGAGTTATGATATCTGAGGGCTCATTGGTGTATATCTATTGGTGATTAGCTTTTAATGAAATCTATTTTGGTGTCGTCAGTGATCTGCAGCTGATATCCACTCAGGCATAAATAAAATAATAAACCAATGAACTGGTAGATTCCCAGGAAAAGTAATTATTATTTATTATTATTATTATTATTATTATTATTATTATTATTATTTATACCCCGCTCATCTGGCTGGGTTTCCCCAGCCACTCTGGGTGGCTTCCAAAAGAATATTAAAATACAATAATGTATTAAACATTAAAAGCTTCCCTAAACAGGGCTGCCTTCAGATGTCTTCTAAAAGTCTGGTAGTTGTTTTTCTCTTTGACATCTGCTGGGAGGGCGTTCCACAGGGCGGGCGCCACTACCAAGAAGGCCCTCTGTCTGGTTCCCTGTAACCTCACTTCTCACAATGAGGGAACCACCAGAAGGCCCTCAGAGCTGGACCTCAGTGTCCGGGCAGAACGATGGGGGTGAAGACACTCCTTCAGGTATCCTGGGCCGAGGCCGTTTAGGGCTTTAAAGGTCAGCGCCAACACTTTGAATTGTGCTCGTAAACGTACTGGGAGCCAATGCAGGTCTTTCAAGACCGGTGTTATGTGGTCTCGGCGGCCGCTCCCAGTCACCAGTCTAGCTGCCGCATTCTGGATTAGTTGTAGTTTCTGGGTCACCTTCAAAGGTAGCCCCATGTAGAGCGCATTGCAGTAGTCCAAGCAGGAGATAACCAGAGCATGCACCACTCTGGCAAGACAGTCTGCGGGCAGGGAGGGTCTCATCCTGCATACCAGATGGAGCTGATAAACAGCTGCCCTGGACATACAATTGACCTGCGCCTCCATGGACAGCTGTATACTCACTGAACTGTCTATTATGACCCCAAGGTCTTATTCCTGGTCCGTCACTGCCAGTAACGAACCCATGAACATATGTGTGAGATTAAAAAACAAGAACCCACTTTGCCTGCTTGTGTTTCTCAGCGAAATTTTCTGCTCAAGGTGAACCAAAGAGAGCCAGCAGTATTAGCTGTGTGCATAACAAGGCCTCTTAAATGAAGGGCATAATTAACTGAGTCTTTAGGTGAATTAGCTTGAATACAGGGCAGATCACAGCAGGAGTCTTTCGTATGCTGCTAATCTCTCTTCACGGCTCTTGGCATCAGGACTTTTGCACCCTTACTCCAATTTCGATTCCTGCTTTCAGAAAACCCACTCTCTCTCTCACCCACTTATATACACAACCTTTGCTAAAATGGAACAATCCAGTAGATTTGGACTGCAACTCCCATCAGCACCAGCCTGCCTCCCGAGGAGAGTGTTTCATCGGCAGAAAATCTTGCCCATGTTCCAGCAACTGATGCAGAACAGGGTGTGTGGCTGGTGATAGCTCACTGGGGGGTGAATCCAACTGAACACAGAGCCTATGTTGTTTAGTCGTGTCCGATTATTCGTGACCCCCTGGACCAGAGCACGCCAGGCACTCCTGTCTTTCATTGCCTCCCACAGTTTGGGCAAACTCATGCTGGTAGCTTTGAGAACACTGTCCAACCATCTCGTCCTCTGTGGTCCCCTTCTCCTTGTGCCCTCCATCTTTCCCAACATCAGGGTCTTTTCCAGGGAGTCTTCTCTTCTCATGAGGTGGCCAAAGTATTGGAGCCTCAGCTTCAGGATCTGTCCTTCCAGTGAGCACTCAGGGCTGATTTCCTTCAGAATGGATAGGTTTGATCTTCTTGCAGTCCATGGGACTCTCAAGAGGCTCCTCCAGCACCAGAATTCAAAAACATCCATTCTTCAGCGATCAACCTTCTTTATGGTCCAGCTATCACTTCCATACATTACTACTGGGAAACCCATAACTTTAACTATACGGACCTTTGTTGGCAAGGTGATGTCTCTGATTTTTAAGATGCTGTCTAGAATTATAGAATCTTAGGCATTGAAGGGACCCCACGGGTCATCTAGACCAACCCCCTGCAATGCAGGAATCTCAGCTAAAGCATCCAAGCTCTGCTTAAATCCCTCTAAGGAAGGAGAGTCCATAACCTCTAGAGAGAGAGCATTCCACTGTCGAACAGCTCTTACTGTCAGAAAGTAGTAGTAGTAGTAGTAATAATAATAATAATAATAATAATAATAATAATAATAATAATAATTTATTTATACCCCACCCTCCCCAGCCTGAGCTGGGCTCAGAGTGGCTAACAACAATAAAAGTAACACAGTCGCATAAAATCACAATCAACTACCATATTTTTCGCTCTATAAGACGCACCAGACCACAAGACGCACCTAGTTTTTGGAGGAGGAAAACAAGAAAAAATATATTCTGAATCTCAGAAGCCAGAACAGCAAGAGGGATCGCTGCGCAGTGAAAGCACCAATCCCTCTTGCTGTTCTGGCTTCTGGGATAGCTGTGCAGCCTACATTCGCTCCATAAGACGCACACACATTTCCCCTTACTTTTTAGGAAGGAAAAAGTGAGTCTTATAGAGCAAAAAATGCGGTAATTGAAATACATTGTAAAATCAATTCATTCTAAAATCAATTCAGAATCAAATTAATGGCAACCATTGGGCTAGAGTTCTATGAGGATTACAGAAGGAGGGGGTCCGGCTGTGCTGCAGGGCCCTAGTCTCTTGTGAGAAAGTGTTCCACCAGATCGGGGCCACAGCCGAAAAAGCCCTGGCTCTGGTTGAGGCCAGCCTAACCTCCCTGTGGCCCAGGACCTCCAAGATGATTTTGTTTGAAGACCGTAAGGTCCTTAGTGGGACATATCAGGAGAGGCGGTCCTGTAGGTACGAGGGTCCTAGGCCATATAGGGCTTTAAAGGTTAAAACCAGCACCTTAAACCTGATCCTGTACTCCACTGGGAGCCAGTACAGTTGGTGTAGCACCGGATGAATGTGATCCCACAGCAAGGACCCCGTAAGCAGCCTCACTGCGGCATTCTGCACCCGCTGGAGTTTCTGGGTCAGTCTCAAGGGCAGCCCCATGTAGAGTGAGTTACAATAATCCATTCTGGAGGTGACTATCGTGTGGATCACAGTGGCTAGGTCAGGGCGAGAGAGGTAAGGAGCCAACTGCTTAGCACGGCGGAGATGGAAAAATGCCACCTTTGTTATAGCTGCAATCTGCGCCTCCATGGATGTTTATGTTTAGTTGTAATCTCCTTTCTCGTAACCTGAATCCATTGGTTCAGGTCCTGCCCTCCAGAGCAGGAGAAAACAAGCTTGCTCCATCTTCCATGCACTTTAGATATTTGAAGATGGCTCTCGTCTCTCCTCTCAGTCTCCTCTTTTCTAGGCTAAATATACCCAGCTCCTTCAACCATTCCTCATCAGGCTTGGTTTCCAGACCCTTGATCATCTTGTTCGCCCTCCTCTGCGCACCTTCCAGCTTGTCCAGTTGTGGTGCCCACAACTGGACACAGTTTTCCAGGAGTGGTCTGACCAAGGCTTCTTAAGATGTGAGGCTTGAACCCAGAAACTTCTGTATTTGAAGCATGCAATGTGTTGCAGCTCTGAGCTGTGGTTGTTAGCCCATAAGGGGTGGCAAAAGCCTGGAATTGTTCCTCCTTTTGTCAAGAGATCATCATCATCATCATCATCATTGTTAATTTGTTAATCACTTTCTACACAATCACCTCAATGTGATGGACAAAAAAAACAGCAAAATAACAGCTGAAAACGCTGAAAAGGAGGCCATACGTTTCAAACAAAACTAAAACAATTCAAAACAGACACTCAAAATATGTAAACCGCTTAGTTATTTCTCTTGAAATGTGAATTAAGTTGATTCATATATATCATATATCAATTAAGTTGATTCATATATCAATCAATCAATCATCACAAAAATCAACTTGATTGTAAAAATAACAACTAAGCCTCTCAAAGGCTTGATTGTAAAAATAACAACTAAGCCTCTCAAAGTGGTTTAAAAAAAACGTTAACAGTAAAATAGAAAAGTTAACAGGAGTTATTTAAGACTTTTAATGAAAAGTTAAAATGACTATAAGCTACAAACAGATTTAACCTCGCAACAGCTTTCTAAGCACTTGGGTAGGCTTGGCCTGAACAGAAATGTTTTCAGCAAGCCTCAAAAAGAGCTTAATAATAATAATAATAATAATAATAATAATAATAATAATAATTTATTATTTGTACCCCGCCCATCTGGCTGGGTTTCCCTAGCCACTCTGGGCGGCTTCCATAGAAACCAAAAAACACTAAAATATCATACATTAAAAACTTCCCTGAACAGGGCTGCCTTAAGATGTCTTCTGAATTTCAGGTAGTTGTTTATCTCTTTGACATCTGATGGGAGGGCGTTCCACAGGGCGGGTGCCACTACCGAGAAGGCCCTCTGCCTGGTTCCCTGTAGCTTTGCTTCTCGCAATGAGGGAACCGCCAGAAGGCCCTCGGCGCTGGACCTCAGCGTCCGGGCAGAACGATGGGGGTGGAGACGCTTCTTCAGGTATACTGGACCGAGGCCATTTAGGGCTTTAAAGGTCAACACCAGCACTTTGAATTGTGCTCGGAAACATACTGGGAGCCAATGTAGGTCTTTCAAGACCGGTGTTATGTGGTCTCGGCGGCCGCCCCCAGTCACCAGTCTAGCTGCAATGTTTGCCTGGTATCAATAGGCAGGGAGTTCCATAGGTATTGTCACCCAAACATATCTGAGTTCTTACATATGCGGAACAGGCAGCACGTGGCACCTGTCTTGCTGCCAGTTCCACCGAACGATGGGGTCAAGCGGTCTCACGTGGGGGAAGGCAATTTCGTAGGCAGGCGGGTAAAATATCGCAGAGGGTTTCTGGGCGTGGGGCAAGTGGGTGTTTGGAATAACAGGCCTCAATGCATCACTCATGTTTCTTCCTCCTCCATCCTCTCCATCAGCAGAAAACGGGCCGCCAGCACCTGAGGGATTTACTGGGCTGGGACGAGTTTGACGAAGTCCGGGATCTGCGGCAAAGCATCAGTCTCGACATCCATTACCGCAGCCTGGTGTTCGCCACTGAGAAAGGCTTGTCGTGGGTGGCTGTGGCGGAAGTCGGAAGGCTGGCGGGGGAGTTGCTGGAGGAAACCATCGGTGAGTCAAGGAGAATTTCACTTTGCTTACTTATTTATTTACAGCGGTACTTTGGTTCTCAAACGCCTTGGTTCCCAAACTCCGAAAACCCGGAAGTGTTCCGGTTTTCGAACGATTTTCGGAAGCTAAACGTCCGATGCGGCTGTCGGCTATTGTTTCCGGGGCGCCAGTAAGAAGCTGCGCCTTAGTTTTCGAACATTTCGAAAGTCAAACGCACTTCCGGCACAGATTAAGTTTGGCACTTTTGTTTTTGCTATTTATTTGGCGTTTTTCGTTTTTGAGGCTTTTTCGGTTCATTTGTTTTTTGTGACTGTGTGGAACTTAGTTCAGCTACTGATGGATGGATTGTGTGACTGCGGAAATGGATAAAAGTCCCCCATCCAAACAATGACCATCATCAGTGCAGGGAAGGGAAAAAAATAAATTTTCATTTTCATCATCTACAATACTATCTTATTTATTTTATAGCACAGTACATTGGTGGTTGTTTTCATTTTATGGATCAATGGTCTCGATAGATAGTAAAATTCATGTTAAATTGCTGTTTTGGGGGTTGTTTTTAAAAGTCTGGAATGGATTAATTTGTTTTGCGTTACTGTCTATGGGAAAGCACACTTTGGTTTTGGAACCAACTTTCGGAATGGATTAAGTTTGAGAACCAAGGTACCTCTTGTATTTTCATGATCTGTATGTTTCCATAGATCTCATAACTCTCTCTCTCCCTGTGTGTCCTACTTTGATTACTGTAATCCAAATACTGAACCCTGCGATCATCGCCTGAGGCCCTTCTTCATTTGCCCCCTCCACAAAAGGCCCGGAGGGTGGCAGCACGAGAACAGGGCCTTTTCTGTGGTGGCTCCCCTGGTTTGTGGAATGCTCTCCCCAGAGAGGCTCTCCTGGCACCTTCGTTACATATCTTTAGGCGTCGGGAGGAAATGTTTCTCTTTGGCTGATTAACATTCTAGGGTCTTTTATAGATGTTTATGGGTCATTGGTTTGTCTTTGTTTCATTCAGTATTTTGTGTTTTCGTTTTGTGTTTTTATGCTGTGAACGGCCTTGTGATTGATATACCAATTTAATAAATATAATATTAGTAGTAACAACAACAACCTGCTCTACACGGAGCTGCCTTTGGAAAGTGCTCAGAAATTTCAACTTGCTCAAAGAGCTGGAGCAAAATTGCTGACCAGGGCTGGTTATCGGGAACAGATTGTTCCAAGAAGCTCCACTAGCTACTAGTCTGGTTTGGGGGCACAATTCAAAGTGCTGGTTAAGAACTATAAAGCTCTACACAGTTGAGGTCCAAGCTATCTGCAGGACCATATTCCCTCACACATAATTCCCTGGACTCTAAGATCTTAGGGGTGAGCCCCTCTCTCGGTCCCACCAACCTCACTTGCCTGCTTGGTGGGGACGCAGGAGAGGGCCTTCTCAGTGGTTGCTCCCAAACTACTTTGGAACTCCCTCCCTAGAGAAGCCAGACTGGCTCCCTCCTTGCTGTCATTCCAGCAGTGGGTGAAGACTTCCTGCTTCCAACAGGCCTTTGGGAATTGGCTGCTTTTAATGAAAGGGCTGGTGCTGTGCTGTTTTTATTACAATTATCGGTGTGGTTTGAATAGATTTCAAAGAATCAGAGCATTGTCGAATTGGAAGAGACCCCAGGGGTCATCTAGTCCAACCCCCTTGTGCCACTTGGAGAGTATATTTTTTTGTGTGTGTGTGTAGTTTTATGTACCAATGCTTAAGTGTTTTTCAATGATTTTTTTTCTATATTTTTTGGCTGTTGTTATTTTAATCTGTAAACTGCCTTGAGACCCTGTCAGGGAAAAAGGCGGGACAAATAAAATCTAATAATGTTTAATTGTTCTTTAATGATTGTTGAGAGGGGCCGTTAGTATGTTTATAGCTGTTTCTATTTTATCTGGGACCCATATTGCGTTTATCTGGGACCCAAACCAATATAATAGGCTAGGACCCGAACCAATGCCTTCAAGTTACAAGAAAGGGGGTTCCAGCCCAGTCTCAGGAATAAATTTCTGATGGTAAGAGCTGTTTGAAGGTGGAACAGACTCCACTGGGAAATGGGGGGATGAACAAATGAATGTATTATTTTGGTCACAGACCAGTTCCAGCTCACATACAGAATCAGGGAAGTCATGAAACACAATAGGGATACATGTAAATTGGCAGTTCGGTATAACAGGGGCAGTACAGATATAGCAGCAGTTAAAATATATAAATTAGATCTTACTCACTAAAATATAACCTGAAGTTGTCATTTAAAACCTTAATCAAGGGAAGTAGGGGACTCTTCTTCCATGGAGATTTTGAGGCAGGAGAAAACAAGCTTGTTCCATCTTTCACGTGACGGCTCTTGAAGTATTTGAAGGCGTCTATAATATCTCCTCTGAGTTCTCCAGCCATGTTGTGTGCACAAAAATGCATATATTCATAAAAATGATGTCCAAAAGACACAGTACACTGGGAGTGATAGCTTTGCAAAAATGTATACAATTGGGGAAATCGCATATGATCGCGTGCATATTAGAAACATCTGCAGTAGAATGCAGACAAATATTCATAATAATAATAATAATAATAATAATAATAATAATAATAATAAATTTATTTACCGTATATCCCGCCCTCCCCAGCCGAAGCCGGGCTCAGAGCGGCTAACAACAGTAAAATAATACAGCATTCTAAAATCAATTCATTATAAAGGCAGTTCAAATCAAATTAATGGCAACCATTAGGCTAGTGTTCTGTGAGGATTACAGAAGGAGAGGGTCAGACTGTACAGACTGTACCTTGGCCAAAGGCCTGGTGGAACAGCTCTGTCTTGCAGGCCCTGCGGAAAGATGTCAAGTCCCACAGGGCCCTAGTCTCTTGTGACAGAGCATTCCACCAGAACGGGGCCACAGCCGAAAAGGCCTTGGCTCTGGTTGAGGCCAGCCTAACCTCCCTGTGGCCCGGGACCTCCAAGATGTTTTTGTTTGAAGACCGTATGGTCCTCCGTGGGACATACTAGGAGAGGCGGTCCCGTAGGTACGAGGGTCCAAGGGCGTATAGTCATGGTGACATCTTTTTCTTTTAAGTTGCAAACTGCTGTGGAAACGTGTGGAACTGAGGACTGCAGAAATGAGAAACCAAAATTGGCAGCTTTTATCTATCCCTACCTAGGGAAGAATTGATGCTTTTGAATTATGGTGCTGGAGGAGACTCTTGAGAATCCCATGGACTGCAAGAACATCAAACCTATCCATTCTTAAGGAAATCAGCCCTGAGTGCTCACTGGAAGGACAGATCCTTAAGCTGAGACCCCAATACTTTGGCCACCTCATGAGAAGAGAAGACTCCCTGGAAAAGACCCTGGTGTTGGGAAAGATGGAGGGCACAAGGAGAAGGGGACGACAGAGGACGAGATGGTTGGACAGTGTTCTTGAAACTACCAGCATGAGTTTGACCAAACTGCGGGAGGCAGTGGAAGACAGGAGTGCCTGGCGTGCTCTGGTCCAGGGGGTCATGAAGAGTCGGACACGACTAAACGACTAAACAACAACAACAACCTAGGGAGTGTTCCCAACATCCTTTTAAAAAACTAGTTCTGCTCCTGTGCCCCTGAAAACAGCCTGGCATGCAGGAACGTCACAAGCAGAGCTTTTCCTGGCCCGTAAACAAGCCCGGAAAGGTTCGATCTCCTGTAACTGGAACCAGAGAAACACAGTTGGAAGGAACCCCAAAGGTCATCCAGCCTAACCCTCTGCAACGTGTCAGGCTGCTGTCGGAGGTGGAGTCGCAGAGACAGTAAAACACCTTGTGGGCGCGGCAGAAGTGAAGCAATCCCCTTGCTGGGAATCAATTCCCCTTGGGTTAATGAGAACGGTTGTTAACAGGAGCAAACCTTATCAACAGATAAGGCAACAGCGAGCAACAGAAACTACCCCCCCCCTGTAGCCTTGCAAGAATTTTTGCAGAAGGGTGTCGGTGGCACCCGTGCCAGGTCCCACCCTCTCCAGACGACACCTGTGGAAATTCCTCTTTTACGATCCCGCCTTCGGTTGGTTATCAATCCTGTGGTTATCAGCCGCCAGCAGATTGCACTGGCAGGGATTGCACCCGGGCGGTGAACTGCAAAGGCGGCAAGTAGCTGGGTGCGTAGAGAATCCCCTCCCCAATCCGTGGGGCTGAGACCCAGAGCTGGGGAAGCCTCCAGCCCAAGCAGCTGAGCTCAGCATCCCAAGAGAGAGACGCTTTGCAAGTTCTCCTGGTTCCCAGCTGACTTTTCCAGCCAAGCAAGTTGCCAGAAAAAAGGCGGGTGACCCTGTACCGTGGGCAATTTTTTTTTTTGGCCCGTGGGTAATCCAGGCTGCAGATCTAGGAAACGGACCCCGCCCTGTGCCACAGGCTGGCTGACACATCTCTGCCGCTCCTTGCGTAAGCCTGTCAGTTTCTGATTAAGACCTAGATCTCGGCTGATCTGTTTTTTGGGAGGTAGGGGGGAAAAACGATGACTGGGGCAGGTGGGCTTCAATTTGTGTTTGTGTTTTTTTAATTTTAAATTTTTATGAAGTACAAATTAGAAAACATACATATTTACAACAAAAGAAGAAGAAAATACATATAACCAAGGAATAAAATTAGAGAATACTTTGCCTCTTTTCATATTTACAGCTATTTATATTTGTATAAATGAAAGATAAGATATCAGAAAAAAAGAACAAAGAAAAAATAAATAAGTAAAAGAAAAGGATCATAGGTGAAATTTTTTTAAAGTAGATAAGTGCGGTTGGCGCTGTGGGTAAAACCTCAGTGCCTAGGACTTGCCGATCGCATGGTCGGCGGTGCGTTCCTGTCGTTCGGTCCCAGCGCCTGCCAACCTAGCAGTTCGAAAGCACCCCCGGGTGCAAGTAGATAAATAGGGACCGCTTACCAGCGGGAAGGTAAACGGCGTTCCGTGTGCTGCGCTGGCTCGCCAGATGCAGCTTGTCATGCTGGCCACGTGACCCGGAACTGTCTCCGGACAGCACTGGCCCCCGGCCTCTTGAGTGAGATGAGCGCACAACCCTAGAGTCTGTCAAGACTGGCCCATACGGGCAGGGGTACCTTTACCTTTTATACATAGCCATTTCCCATCTATATTTATATTCAGTTGTATAATTTCATCTTGTCCTTATCTACCTCTAAAAGTGTGTGTGTGTGTGTGTTTTAAAAGACTTCCACCAGCTTCAATTTCATGCTGGTGCCAACCCATCCTCATTGGCTCAGCAGCTCAAATGGCGAGTTGGGGAGAAGAGCAGGGCAGAGGTCCTTGAAATAATATGAAGAGGCACAACAGCTGTCTTGACCTGGCTGAGGCTGATGGGACCAGGCCTCTCCAGTCCTCAGGAATTACAGTGGTGCCTTGGTTCTCAAACGCCTTGGTTCCCAAACGCAGAAAACCAGGAAGTGTCCCGCTTTTCAAATGTTTTCAGAAGCCGAACATCCGATACAGTTGTCAGCTATTGTTTCCAGGGTGCCTGCACCAATCAGAAGCTGCGCCTTGGTTTTCAAACATTTCGGAAGTCAAACGGACTTCCAGAATGGATTAAGTTGGGCACTTTTGTTTTTGCTGTTTATTTTGCATTTTTGTTTTTGAGGCTTTTTCGGTCAATTTGTTTTTGTGAGTGTGTGGATGATGATTTTTATCATCCACAACACTGTCTGATGTATTTTTTAGTACAGTGGTACCTCGGGTTAAGAACTTAATTTGTTCTGGAGGTCCGTTCTTAACCTGAAAGGCTGAGTTCTTAACCTGTGTATACACACACACACACACACACACACACACACACAATAATAATAATAATAGAAATAAAAATTAAAAATACCCTCCAACATTTCTCTGATGAAAATAGGGATGGCCTTAGGAAAAGCAGGGCATTCCGGGATCAGATCAGAAACCAGGATGTCTTCTGTAAATCTGGGACTCTCCCTGGAAAATAGGGGTACTTGGAGAGTCTGGAATGATGTGAGGCTGCTTTAAATGCATAGTGCAGAGAGAGCCTTGGTTTGCTTGCACGGTTCTCGGGGGCTCACAGGCTCTATCTCCCACACACCCCTTGCCCCTTCCTGATTCCGAAGGCCCCTTTGTCAACCCCAAATCCTGAATGTGCCTTGCCCAGGCTTGTGATCCCATTTTGTGCTTCCTTGACCCGGAGGTGTTTGGAACATGCTGAATACGCCACAGCGTTACCTGTGGGGAGGTGACCTTGTTTGATCTGCCCTAAGGCGGGGGCGGGAAGAAGGGAGATCAGGATCTCCTGGAAGAAATCCAGGTGATTTCCTTTATCAGTAGAAGGAAGAACAACAAGATGTCTGGGATCATTCTCAGCCTTTAAACTGCAAAACTCCCTCCCTTCAGATGTGTTGTACAGGATTTTTTTTCAGGCGATGCTGAAGAAACACACCTTTGCTCAGCCTTTTGGCATTTGAGGGTTATGCATGCAAACGTAATTTTATTTGTATGTCGCCTTTCCATAGATAAAACCATGCATAATCATTTTTGTTATTGCTATCTTCTTCTCTGGCGATCGCTCGTAGCCGAGTGAGATTGTCTTCCATAAACACGGTTTTAACAATGAGTCCATAAGTGACAGTGGAGGCCAATTCTGGATTCACACGTCCTTCAACAGTAGGGACATTGGTTTCTGGGTGGGAGTTGATCACGGTGTGGATTTGCCAAGAGTGCCACAAATCCAAATCAATGGAGTGACATTGGGAAATGTTGATCACTTCTCCTACCTGGGCAGTTATCTTTCCAGAAGGGCCGACACTGATGCCAAAATCCAGCATCGCCTGAGCTCTTTCTCCTGATTTAAGTGCAGAGTGTTTGAGGACCAGGACATTCACAGGGAAACCAAAATGCTTGTTTACAATGCTATGGTACTACCAGCTTTACTGTATGCTTGTGAAACATGGACCACTTATAAATGCCAACCCCTCGAAAGATTCCATCAACAGTGTCTCCAAAAAAATTTACACATCACTTGGGAAGACAGGCGAACTAATGCCAGTGTACTGGAAGAAGCAAAGATCACCAGTGTTGAAGCAATGATTCTTCAACATCAACTTCGTTGGACTGGTCATGTTCTGCGGATGCCTGATGATGGTCTTCCAAAGCAACTACTCTATTCCGAACTTAAAAATGGAAAGCGTAATGCTGGTGGTCAACAAAAGAGGTTTAAAAATATGCCGCCCATCTGACTGTGTTGCCCCAGCCACTCTGGGCAGGTTCCAACAAAACATTAAAGCACACACAAAAAACCTCAAGGCGGCTTACAACATGAAAAAAACACAGGATGGCAAACAGAGCAAAAGCGGCCATAAACAATAAATACAACATATCAAAAAGTGCAGTACCAAATAATAATAATAATAATAATAATAATAATAATAATAATAATAATAATAATTTATTATTTGTACCCCGCCCATCTGGCTGGGTTTCCCCAGCCACTCTGGGCGGCTTCCATAGAAACCAAAAACCCCACTAAAATATCATACATTAAAAACTTCCCTGAACAGGGCTGCCTTAAGATGTCTTCTGAATGTCAGGTAGTTGTTTATCGTTTTGACATCTGATGGGAGGGCATTCCACAGGGCAGGCGCCACTACCGAAAAGGCCCTCTGCCTGGTTCCCTGTAGCTTTACTTCTCGCAATGAGGGAACCGCCAGAAGGCCCTCGGCGCTGGACCTCAGCATCCGGGCAGAACGATGGGGGTGGAGACGCTCCTTCAGGTATACTGGGCCGAGGCCATTTAGGGCTTTAAAGGTCAACACCAGCACTTTGAATTGTGCTCGGAAACGTACTGGGAGCCAATGTAGGTCTTTCAAGACCGGTGTTATGTGGTCTCGGCGGCCGCCCCCAGTCACCAGTCTAGCTGCCGCATTCTGGATTAGCTGTAGTTTCCGAGTCACCTTCAAAGGTAGGCCCACGTAGAGCGCATTGCAGTAGTCCAAGCGGGAGATAACTAGAGCATGCACCACTCTGGCGAGACAGTCCGCGGGCAGGTAGGGTCTCAGCCTGCGTACCAGGTGGAGTTGGTAGACAGCTGCCCTGGATACAGAATTGACCTGCGCCTCCATGGACAGCTGTGAGTCCATAATGACTCCCAGGCTACGCACCTGGTCCTTCAGGGGCACAGTTACCCCATTCAGGACCAGGGAGTCCTCCACACCAGCCCGCCCCCTGTCCCCCAAAAACAGTACTTCTGTCTTGTCAGGATTCAACTTCAACCCATTAGCCGCCATCCATCCTCCAACCGCCTCCAGGCACTCACACAGGACCTTCACCACCTTCACTGGCTCTGATTTGAAAGAGAGGTAGAGCTGGGTATCATCTGCATATTGATGGACACCCAGTCCAAACCCCCTGATGATCTCTCCCAGCGGCTTCATATAGATGTTAAAAAGCATGGGGGAGAGGACGGAACCCTGAGGTACCCCACAAGTGAGGGCCCAAGGGTCTGAACACTCATCCCCCACCACCACTTTCTGAACACGGCCCAGGAGGAAGGAGCGGAACCACTGTATAACAGTGCCCCCAGCTCCCAACCCCTCTAGACGGTCCAGAAGGATGTTATGGTCGATTGTATCAAAGGCCGCTGAGAGATCCAGCAGAACTAGGAAACAGCTCTCACCTTTGTCCCTAGCTCGCCGGAGATCATTAACCAGTGCGACCAAGGCAGTTTCAGTCCCATGATGAGGCCTGAACCCCGATTGGAAGGGATCCAAATGGTCCGCATCCTCCAGGCGTGCCTGGAGTTGTTCAGCAACCACACGCTCAATCACCTTGCCCAAGAATGGAAGATTTGAGACTGGGCGATAGTTGGCCATAAAAAAAGATGGTTTTTTAAGAAGCGGTTTAATGACCGCCTCTTTCAGCGGATCTGGGAATGTTCCCTCACAGAGGGAAGCATTCACCACCCCGCAGAGCCCATCGCCCAGCCCTTCCCAGCTTGCTTTTATTAGCCAGGATGGGCAAGGATCAAGGAGACAGGTGGTTGGTTTCACGCGTCCAAGCAGCCTGTCCACATCCTCGGGGGTAACGGATTGAAATTGGTTCCATGCAACTTGACCAGACAGAGCTCCAGCACTCTCCCGCCCCAGCCCTGCTCCCACGGTGGTGTCTAGCTCCTTCCGAATATGAGTGATTTTATCTGCAAAAAACTTTGCAAAATCGTTGCAGGAGATCTTGGGGTCTTTACAAGGCCCCGATGTTAAAGGTGGTTCCGTTAAATTGCGGACCACCTGAAAGAGTCTCCTGCTACTATTTTCTGCAGATGCAATAGAGGCGGCGAAGAAAGTCTTCTTCGCCGTCGCTATCGCCACTTGGTAGGCTCGACGTTGAGCTCTAACCTGTGTCCGGTCAGATTCGGAGTGAGTTTTCTGCCACCGACGCTCTAGCCGTCTCAGCGATTGTTTCATCGCCCTCAGCTCCGAAGAAAACCACGGGGCTGTCCAGGCTCCATGCAATCGGAGAGGGCGCTTCGGAGCCAGACAGTCAATAGCCCTGGTTAACTCCACATTCCAGCGGGCCACCAGGGAATCAGCTGAAAGGCCATCAACATGGGATAAAGCATCCCCTACCACTCTCTAGAAACCATTTGGATCCATTAAGTGGCGGGGGCGGACCATCCGAATTGGTCCCACCTCCCTGCAAAGGGGAAGCGTCGCGGAGAAGTCCAGTTGCACCAGGAAGTGATCTGACCATGGCACTTCTTTAGTTTCACTTTTACTTAGTGTCAGATCACCCACGTCACTAGAGGTGAATACCAGATCTAAGGCATGTCCATGACTATGAGTTGGGCCCAACTTATTCAGGGACAGCCCCATGGAGGCCATGCTTTCCACGAAGTCCCGAGCGGCCCCTTGTAAGGTCGTGTCGGCATGGATGTTAAAATCCCCTAGGACAACCAAACTAGGTGTCTCCAGGAGAACATCCACCACGACCTGAAGCAGCTCGGACAGGGAATCCTTGGTGCAGCGGGGAGGTCGGTACACCAAAAGGAATCCTGTACTGCCCCTATTGCCCAACTTCCAGAACATGCACTCAGAAAACTGGGTCTTCCCAGTAGGACGCCTGATGCAAACTAATGACTTCCTAAAAATCACTGCAACCCCCCCTCCCCGCCCACATGACCTGGGTTGCTGTGCGTAAGAGAAACCTGGTGGGCAAGCGGCAGCAAGGACAGGCCCATCCGCTTCATCCAACCAGGTCTCTGTCACACATGCCAGGTCAAATCCTCCATCCACAATCAGGTCGTGGATGGCAGTGGTTTTATTCATCATTGACCTGGCATTACACAGCAACACCTTCAGGTTATGTGGGTTTCCCCTGTTGATTCCAGTATCCATCCGGTCAAGGCCAGACCCGGAGGCAGGGATAGTCTTCAAACAACGACTAAACCTGCCTCCTCGGTAATGACATGGTCTGGTCTTGGCGTAACTCCGCCTCCTGCCCATGATCACCGAGATCGGATGTCCCAGTGCTTCCCCCCCTGTGGAACTTGTCCCAGCCATCGTGTTGGCTGGGGCCCCACTCCCAGGCAGCCCTGATCCCGCCCCTTAAAAACAAAACACAAACTATACAGAACCAATAAAACAACAGAAAACAAAAACAGAACAATTATACTAAAATTAATCCCCAACCAAATATCCATCCCACCCACCCACCCCCAACAAGGGAAAAAGGAAAAAAAGAAATACAAATTTAAATTGCCACCGACTGCCTGAGGACATTTTAAAACACATTGGAACAGGGAAGCAATTGCAGAACACTTCCCAGCTTCCCCAAAAGTTTGTTCCAAATAAGGGCCTGGGCCACGCCCCCTGGGCCAGATGGAAAAGGCCCTGGAAGGGAGCAGGCCCTGCAGTCCTCACCCAGCCGATGGTCCGAGGCTTCCCTGCAGCAGGAGTCCCTTTATAGCCGGGAGAGAGGGCCTGGGCCACGCCCCCTGGGCCAGATGGAAAAGGCCCTGGAAGGGAGCAAGCCCTGCAGTCCTCACCCAGCCGATGGTCCGAGGCTTCCCTGCAGCAGGAGTCCCTTTATAGCCGGGAGAGAGGGCCTGGGCCACGCCCCCTGGGCCAGATGGAAAAGGCCCTGGAAGGGAGCAGGCCCTGCAGTCCTCACCCAGCCGATGGTCCGAGGCTTCCCCGCAGCAGGAGTCCCTTTATAGCCGGGAGAGAGGGCCTGGGCCACGCCCCCTGGGCCAGATGGAAAAGGCCCTGGAAGGGAGCAAGCCCTGCAGTCCTCACCCAGCCGATGGTCCGAGGCTTCCCTGCAGCAGGAGTCCCTTTATAGCCGGGAGAGAGGGCCTGGGCCACGCCCCCTGGGCCAGATGGAAAAGGCCCTGGAAGGGAGCAGGCCCTGCAGTCCTCACCCAGCTGATGGTCCGAGGCTTCCCCGCAGCAGGAGTCCCTTTATAGCCGGGAGAGAGGGCCTGGGCCACGCCCCCTGGGCCAGATGGAAAAGGCCCTGGAAGGGAGCAAGCCCTGCAGTCCTCACCCAGCCGATGGTCCGAGGCTTCCCTGCAGCAGGAGTCCCTTTATAGCCGGGAGAGAGGGCCTGGGCCACGCCCCCTGGGCCAGATGGAAAAGGCCCTGGAAGGGAGCAGGCCCTGCAGTCCTCACCCAGCCGATGGTCCGAGGCTTCCCTGCAGCAGGAGTCCCTTTATAGCCGGGAGAGAGGGCCTGGGCCACGCCCCCTGGGCCAGATGGAAAAGGCCCTGGAAGGGAGCAAGCCCTGCAGTCCTCACCCAGCCGATGGTCCGAGGCTTCCCTGCAGCAGGAGTCCCTTTATAGCCGGGAGAGAGGGCCTGGGCCACGCCCCCTGGGCCAGATGGAAAAGGCCCTGGAAGGGAGCAGGCCCTGCAGTCCTCACCCAGCCGATGGTCCGAGGCTTCCCCGCAGCAGGAGTCCCTTTATAGCCGGGAGAGAGGGCCTGGGCCACGCCCCCTGGGCCAGATGGAAAAGGCCCTGGAAGGGAGCAAGCCCTGCAGTCCTCACCCAGCCGATGGTCCGAGGCTTCCCTGCAGCAGGAGTCCCTTTATAGCCGGGAGAGAGGGCCTGGGCCACGCCCCCTGGGCCAGATGGAAAAGGCCCTGGAAGGGAGCAGGCCCTGCAGTCCTCACCCAGCCGATGGTCCGAGGCTTCCCCGCAGCAGGAGTCCCTTTATAGCCGGGAGAGAGGGCCTGGGCCACGCCCCCTGGGCCAGATGGAAAAGGCCCTGGAAGGGAGCAGGCCCTGCAGTCCTCACCCAGCCGATGGTCCGAGGCTTCCCCGCAGCAGGAGTCCCTTTATAGCCGGGAGAGAGGGCCTGGGCCACGCCCCCTGGGCCAGATGGAAAAGGCCCTGGAAGGGAGCAAGCCCTGCAGTCCTCACCCAGCCGATGGTCCGAGGCTTCCCTGCAGCAGGAGTCCCTTTATAGCTGGGAGAGAGGGCCTGGGCCACGCCCCCTGGGCCAGATGGAAAAGGCCCTGGAAGGGAGCAGGCCCTGCAGTCCTCACCCAGCCGATGGTCCGAGGCTTCCCCGCAGCAGGAGTCCCTTTATAGCCGGGAGAGAGGGCCTGGGCCACGCCCCCTGGGCCAGATGGAAAAGGCCCTGGAAGGGAGCAGGCCCTGCAGTCCTCACCCAGCCGATGGTCCGAGGCTTCCCCGCAGCAGGAGTCCCTTTATAGCCGGGAGAGAGGGCCTGGGCCACGCCCCCTGGGCCAGATGGAAAAGGCCCTGGAAGGGAGCAGGCCCTGCAGTCCTCACCCAGCCGATGGTCCGAGGCTTCCCTGCAGCAGGAGTCCCTTTATAGCCGGGAGAGAGGGCCTGGGCCACGCCCCCTGGGCCAGATGGAAAAGGCCCTGGAAGGGAGCAAGCCCTGCAGTCCTCACCCAGCCGATGGTCCGAGGCTTCCCTGCAGCAGGAGTCCCTTTATAGCCAGGAGAGAGGGCCTGGGCCACGCCCCCTGGGCCAGATGGAAAAGGCCCTGGAAGGGAGCAGGCCCTGCAGTCCTCACCCAGCCGATGGTCCGAGGCTTCCCCGCAGCAGGAGTCCCTTTATAGCCGGGAGAGAGGGCCTGGGCCACGCCCCCTGGGCCAGATGGAAAAGGCCCTGGAAGGGAGCAGGCCCTGCAGTCCTCACCCAGCCGATGGTCCGAGGCTTCCCCGCAGCAGGAGTCCCTTTATAGCTGGGAGAGAGGGCCTGGGCCACGCCCCCTGGGCCAGATGGAAAAGGCCCTGGAAGGGAGCAGGCCCTGCAGTCCTCACCCAGCCGATGGTCCGAGGCTTCCCCGCAGCAGGAGTCCCTTTATAGCCGGGAGAGAGGGCCTGGGCCACGCCCCCTGGGCCAGATGGAAAAGGCCCTGGAAGGGAGCAAGCCCTGCAGTCCTCACCCAGCCGATGGTCCGAGGCTTCCCTGCAGCAGGAGTCCCTTTATAGCTGGGAGAGAGGGCCTGGGCCACGCCCCCTGGGCCAGATGGAAAAGGCCCTGGAAGGGAGCAGGCCCTGCAGTCCTCACCCAGCCGATGGTCCGAGGCTTCCCCGCAGCAGGAGTCCCTTTATAGCCGGGAGAGAGGGCCTGGGCCACGCCCCCTGGGCCAGATGGAAAAGGCCCTGGAAGGGAGCAGGCCCTGCAGTCCTCACCCAGCCGATGGTCCGAGGCTTCCCCGCAGCAGGAGTCCCTTTATAGCCGGGAGAGAGGGCCTGGGCCACGCCCCCTGGGCCAGATGGAAAAGGCCCTGGAAGGGAGCAGGCCCTGCAGTCCTCACCCAGCCGATGGTCCGAGGCTTCCCTGCAGCAGGAGTCCCTTTATAGCCGGGAGAGAGGGCCTGGGCCACGCCCCCTGGGCCAGATGGAAAAGGCCCTGGAAGGGAGCAAGCCCTGCAGTCCTCACCCAGCCGATGGTCCGAGGCTTCCCTGCAGCAGGAGTCCCTTTATAGCCAGGAGAGAGGGCCTGGGCCACGCCCCCTGGGCCAGATGGAAAAGGCCCTGGAAGGGAGCAGGCCCTGCAGTCCTCACCCAGCCGATGGTCCGAGGCTTCCCCGCAGCAGGAGTCCCTTTATAGCCGGGAGAGAGGGCCTGGGCCACGCCCCCTGGGCCAGATGGAAAAGGCCCTGGAAGGGAGCAGGCCCTGCAGTCCTCACCCAGCCGATGGTCCGAGGCTTCCCCGCAGCAGGAGTCCCTTTATAGCCGGGAGAGAGGGCCTGGGCCACGCCCCCTGGGCCAGATGGAAAAGGCCCTGGAAGGGAGCAAGCCCTGCAGTCCTCACCCAGCCGATGGTCCGAGGCTTCCCTGCAGCAGGAGTCCCTTTATAGCTGGGAGAGAGGGCCTGGGCCACGCCCCCTGGGCCAGATGGAAAAGGCCCTGGAAGGGAGCAGGCCCTGCAGTCCTCACCCAGCCGATGGTCAATCAATTGCTGCATAAATTATAATAAGATCCAAGATAAAGACACACAAAATTAATATTGATAACAACCCCCCTTACAAATCACCCTCCCTAAAAGTTATTTTGTTTGTGTGTTTTAATAATAATAATAATAATAATAATAATAATAATAATAATAATAATAATAATTTATTATTTATACCCCACCCATCTGGCTGGGTTTTCCCAGCCACTCTGGGCTGCTCCCAACAGAATATTAAAAACACAATAAAACATCAAACATTAAAAACTTCCCTAAACAGGGCTGCCCAGAACAGAACAGCAGTATGTGAAAGTAGCGATATTGACCGATTACATTTGACAGTCACTTTCTATGTACAGTAGCACCTCGGGTTAAGTACTTAATTCATTCCGGAGGTCCGTTCTTAACTTGAAACGGTTCTTAACCTGAAGCACCACTAATGGGGCCTCCTGCTGCTGCCGCGCCGCCAGAGCGGGATTTCTGTTCTCATCCTGAAGCAAAGTTCCTAACCTTATTTCTGGGTTAGCGGAGTCTGTAACCTGAAGCATATGTAACCTGAAGCATATGTAATCCAAGGTACCACTGTACAAAAAATGTTTCAGAGCAACTTTAAAAGGTGAACTAAAAACAGCCAAAACCAATTAGAAAGCAAAGGGTTCTTTTAAAAAGCAAAAAACAAACAACCCAGCGTTTTTCCCCCAGCTGGAACTTGCTGGAACTCAATTCCATCACCTCTCAGGTGGACATCATTGCCATTACAGTGGTACCTCTAGATACGAACGGGATCCGTTCCGGAGCCTCATTCGCATCCAGAAGCAAACGTAACTAGCAACCGCGTGTCTACGCACACGCACATCGCTTTTCGCCGCTTCTGCGCATGCACAAGCGGCGAAACCCGGAAGTAACGTGCTCCATTGCTTCCGGGTTGCTGCAGAGCACAACTCGAATGCGCTCAACCCGAAGCGCATTCAACCAGAGGTATGACTGTATAAGAAAACAAGGGAGGTTTTTTTCCTGGTGAATTCTGGCACCTCATTTTTTCCCCTAGAAGAATAGCAGTGATACAAAAGCAATGCACAAATCAAAATTCCTGGAATGTTCATCCGGCATCACAATTAAAAGCAACATGACAGCAGAGGATAACTTAATGATGATGATTAATAAGGATAATAATCATGGGCTCAGTGTTCTTATTGTTGATGGTGGAGAATTCCTGTCTTGGTTCCCCCTCAGAGCTCGCATGAGCTGACATCCTTTGGCGACTGCACAAATCTGTGACACATCTCCCTCTTGTGGCTGCGATACCAACCTGTTAACAGCAGAAATACCCCCTTTTTTCTTCTTGAAATAACAGAACTTTATTTAGAAACTGTTTAAAAGAAGAAAAAACCATGTCAAGAGGAGTCTGGGTGGAATATGGTTTAGGGCACAAAGTATCTAGGAAGCCACAAGAGAAATAGCCCCTCTGATGTTTTAAATAATGGCTCGCTTTTTTGGGCATTTGATGAATTTGGGTCTTCCTCTGAATTTCCATAGGGATTCATGCCCTACACAAGAGTTACCATAAAATGCTTTGCTTTCTACACACATTTAGAACACATAACCACTGGAAGCAAATGAACAAGAGCACACCAAGCCCAGGGGCTCAGTCTTAGCTGTGGCTGTGTGCTATTTATTTATTTATTTATTTATTTATTTATTTATTTATTTATTTATTACAGCTGAAAAGAAGCTAATGCTTCTTGACACTTCTCATCACCACTCAAGGCTCCTTCATTCCTCAAACAGTAATTTTTGCTTTCTTCTTCCTCTTCTTCTTCTTCCTCCTCTTCTTCCTCCTCCTCTTCTTCTTCCTCCTCCTCCTCCTCCTCTTCTTCTTCTTCTTCTTCCTCTTCCTCCTCCTCCTCCTCTTCTTCTTCTTCTTCCTCTTCTTCTTCCTCTTCTTCCTCTCCCTTTTCTTCTTCTTCCTTTTCTTTTTCCCCATGGAGGACCTTACGGTCTTCAAACAAAAACATCTTGGAGGTCCCGGCCCACAGGGAGGTTAGGCTGGCCTCAACCAGAGCCAGGGCTTTTTCAGCTGTGGCCCCGATCTGGTGGAACACTCTGTCCCAAGAGACTAGGGCCCTGCGGGACTTGACATCTTTCTGCAGGGCCTGCAAGACGGAGCTGTTCCACCAGGCCTTTGGCAAGGGCACAGTCTGACCCCCTCCTTCTGTAATCCTCATAGCACTCTAGCCCAATGGTTGCCATGAATTTGAATTTGATTTGATTTTAGAATGAATTTATTTTAGAATGCATTTCAATTAATTGATTGTGATTTTATGCAACTGTGTTACTTTTATTGTTGTTAGCTGCTCTGAGCCCAGCTTCGGCTGGGGAGGGTGGGATATAAATAAATTATTATTATTATTATTATTATTATTATTATTATTATTATTATTATTATTATTATACCAGTTGTTGGTGAGAATCACAGGGGCAGAGAGTTCTCTTGAGCTCGGATCCTGCTTGTGGGACACGGTGAGGATGCCAGACTAGTTGGTCCTCTGATGGATCAGACCTATGGTTTGCACGAGTCCAGACAGTTTCTGTGCATAGAATTAAAAGCTGGTGCAGCGGTATGCCTGTTGTCTTTGTCCATGGCACAAGGAGAAGGGCACAAGGAGAAGGGGACGACGGAGGACGAGATGGTGGGACAGTGTTCTCGAAGCTACCAGCATGAGTTTGACCAAACTGCAGGAGGCAGTGGAAGGCAGGAGTGCCTGGTGTGCTCTGGTCCATGGGGGTCACAAAGAGTCGGACACGACTTAACAACAGCAGCGGTGTGTGTGTGTGTGGGTGTGTGTCTACTTGTCCACCTTGGGCAGCACAATGCCTCTGCCTGACGCCGTTCCTGCGAGGTGTCTCAGCTGCCAACCCCGTCCCGACACAGACTCCAGCCTCGTTGAGATCCATCTATTCAGTCCCATTAGCGGCTTGGCATTTGAACAGGCACGGACACGCTTTCGGTTGTGTATACACTGCCTCTCGACAAACACACACAACGGAATTTGCCCTGACCTCTTCCCCCGAGAGGAGGGCTTGT
Source organism: Podarcis muralis (assembly GCF_964188315.1). Taxonomy (NCBI): domain Eukaryota; kingdom Metazoa; phylum Chordata; class Lepidosauria; order Squamata; family Lacertidae; genus Podarcis; species Podarcis muralis. The sequence continues at coordinate 5,235,762 of NC_135657.1, forward strand.
GTGTTTTCTCCCGCCCACCCCCCTTCGCCTTTGCTTTCGCCCCCATATCATTGCCAAGAAGTGAATTAGAAGCAATCCAGCGCTGCTTTTGTTTGAAGACGAGATAATACCATCAGTTCACACTGAGCTAAGGTGTGGCTTAGCTCTGGGCTTAAAGAGATGTGGGGTTGAGGAGGCCCTGAACTCTCTGCACCTAGGACCTCGCTGTGAATCTTGAAGTCCTGTGGGGCAGATGTGCCCCTCTGATCATCCCTGTCTGGCCCTCAGCCCTCTCACTGGCCACACCCCTTTCCTCCAAGCCACGCCCCTCAAGGGCCCTTCTTGGTACCCAGATTGTTTTGGTGGTGGCTGGAATCACCGGATTAGAGAATCAGAGAGCTGTAAAGCTGGAAGGCACCCCAAAGGTCATTTAGTCCAACCCCGTACAGTGCAGGAATCGCAGCTGAATAATTCCTGACAGATGGCCACCCAACTGAGCTCTAAAAAACCCTGAGTGAAGGATAGTCCAGAGGGCACCAGGTTGGGGACGGAGGCAGGAAGGTTGGACAAGGTGTTGTCTTTCCTGAGGAGATTCTCCCGGTTTCCCAATTCCCTTCAGCTCGGGCTTACCTGCCAGGTGATGCTGCGATAAGGTTTCCGCCCACACGGGAGAGAGTCTGGTAATACAGATTATCCAACTATCAAGAGAGATTAACCCGCCACTACAGAGGCTTACACCCAGGCAGAAAACATCGAAACTTCCATTTTCAGATTGACTGTTACTCTGGGTTTTGCAATGTACACACACACACACACACACACACACACACACACACCCCTAATCCATGTTCAGAGACTTGGTTGTTTGCACGACCCCCTGGGAATCCGTCACGTAGGGAGCATGAGACATTTTTTAGGGGGGTGATGGGGACACAGGGTGTGTGTGCGCCATCCCTGAGATCAGCAAAGTACTGGTGAGGGGCACCGCCACCCTCCCCCAGGCTTAGCTGCTGTTTATTTGCTTATAACTGAAAACTCGGCTCTTGTCTTCCTCCTCCCTCCTGATCCATTTTCCTTTTATGCCGTATCTTTCAAGATTGTAAACATGAAAGAAGAGAACAGTCTTTAAAAGAAAGAAAGAAAGAAAAAGTGATCTGTAAGCTTTTCCCTGTCTGTGTGAATGCGTGTGTCCTTTTTCTTTTTTGGCTGAAGAGCGGGATAGAAATAATCAATGGATAAATATTTACAGGAGAAGCCAGGCTGGTTCACATCGGTTTTAGGGCGCGGTGGGGTGGACAGAAGAGGCTTGACGGAGAGATTTGAGAGGCCAGGTGTCACGGCAAACGGTGTTTGCTCTCTGAACATTATCCTGTGTCTATAGAGCTGCCCTAATACCTCTGCTAGCTCTGAAGATAAAAAGAGCCTTGCAAGATTAGGTCAAGGATCCATGCGGCAGAGCATCCTGTTTCACACAGTAGCCACCCAGAGGATCCTTTCAAGAAACCCACACGTTTCTCCTGCCCCTGCTTCTCACCAGGAGAGTCCATTTCACCCCCAGAGCCAACAAGACACACCCTCTCTTCCATGGATCAGGGCCAATCAGGCTTGGAGGAAGATGGGGAGTCACCTAATATTGGGTCAGGGACCTTCCATGGTTTCCGAAAGGGGGTCTTTCCCTGCCCTGCCTGATGGGACCTCTTGCGCTCCACCAATGATTTTTAGATTAGAATTGTGTAGAGATTTCCAAAAGGGATACATGACAAATCTGAAGACTCATGAATTGTGGTTTATGTTAGCCAGATTTAATATGTTTCCCTCAATGATAGTGAGAGGAAGATATTTAGCTCTCCCAGAAGCAGAGCGTCTCTGCAAATGTAGTAAACCGGAACCTGATACTTTGGAGCATATTTTCTTTTCTTGTGATTTTGGCATTTATGCCAGAAGGACAATTATTAGAGGCCTTACAACTTAACAGACTCAATTCTATGCCACCGACGGATCAGGACCTTCTCTCGGACAGGAATGATCAAATTACTTTAATAGTGGCTGAATTTTTGAGTGCTGTCCATGTAGAAAGACTGGGCCATTATAAAGAGATTTAGTGGTTCTTAATTGATCGGTGATGTGGTAGTGTGATATTGTATTATTTATGCAAATTGATTTTCTCTGGAGTTAAAGATCTGACTGGGACAAACCTTGTTATGCTGAATTCGTATTTTGCACAATTTGTATACGGTGTTTGTTTGAGAATGTGTGGTTTGCTATGCCTAATAAAGGATTGACTTTTATAAAACTTTATTCGCATTAGCCAATGGCCATAGCAACAGTAAAACATTACAGTATATGCAGAAAAGGAAATTTGATATAAGAGCACAATTTAAAGTCCTGAATCAGCAGTCCGTTAGTGGCCCTTGTTCTGATTGCCCCTGCTATGAACCTAGCAACCTTTGCTGTTACCTGCTCAATTTGATCTGATAGGAGAAAGGACATTGTGGCAGTGGTTGAGCGCCCTGGGATGGTTAGTACGAGTGGGGCGATGCTCTCGTTCCTCAGGTCTTTGTAGAGAGCGCAAGACAGGAGGACGTGTGCCGCTGTTTCGGTGCTACCGTCTCCACAGGGGCAAAGACGTTTCTCAGGCGGGATCTTTTGGAATCGACCCGCAAGTACCGCAGATGGCAAAACATCCAGTCTTGCAAGTGTAAAAGCACCTCTGTATTTTGGGATAAGAAGTTTGTGCAGATATGGGGCCAGAGAATCAAAATGGAGAGGTAGAAAATGAACATACCAAGGGCAGAATTTCCTTATAGTGGCCAGGTTGTTCTGATGCTCAATATCTTTTAGACATTGACCAATTAGACTGTTGGCTTTAGTGGGGCCCATAGTGAGTAGGTGTTGTGGGGATAGGCCACAAGAGTGAAGTTTCTCAGAGACGGTTTTAAGCCAGGCACTTTTATGGGAGTCTTGAAGTACTAGGGATAGTAAACCGGGAGGATTTGAGTTTAGGCAGAGCCAGAAGTTACGAGTTCTTTGCCAAGTCCATAATTCTACTGAAGGGAGACTTGCCTCCAGTCTCAATGATGCGTTTGGGATACGTGGCAGTACAGAAAAAAATCTGCCTTAAAAACTTTGATTGAACAGCTTCCAAAGTGCTATGGGCTCCACCAATGAACTATGGTCTGCTCCTTAAGGATCATGGAATTGCAGAATTGGGAGGGGCCACCAAAGGTCATCCATTCCAACCCCCTGCAATGCTGGAATCTCAACGAAAGCATCCGAGACAGGTGGCCACCCAACCTCTATGCTTAAAAAGTGGGTACGGGGGGGGGGGGGAATGTGTGAAGGAATCTTCACCCAAAGGTGTGGTCAACAGAAAGAGCTTGTGGTGCAGGCTACCCTTCAATATGCAGGGCAGGTGATGGCGCTTCCTCCCCTCTTCCATCTACAGAACTATACCAATGCCTAACCGCCAATACCCAGAAAGTTGTGACGATTTGCTACGAGGTAGGCAAAAACCAAGGGCTGGTGCCAATTTGCCACGTGGAAAAATTCCTATCAGGCCCCTCAATGGCGACCAACCGAGGTCCATAGCAAGGTCAAGGAACGAAAACCTTATAGGACAGAGGGTGGTAAAAACAGGAACAGCTGGTAGGTGGGAAAAGAGGGAGATCCCCAGCCGTGGCTGTGTTAAATAGGGCAGGCCACACCCCCAGAGCCAGCCGATTGGCTGGCCAGGGGGTGACACGGCCGGGGATTCCCCCCCCCATGAATCCTCCAGAAGGTGTACCAGATGGGAAAGGTTTTCCAGCTTGAATGAGGCCGCCAACCCCTGGATTAAGCAGCTTGGCACACCACTCTCCCATGGACTCCGGGATGGTTTTAGCAATTAGAGCAGTTCTATGATATGGGCAATTTTTCCGCAGAGGAAATACTGGAGGCTTTGGTAAAGGTAAAGATAAAGGGACCCCTGACCATTAGGTCCAGTCGCGGATGACTCTGGGGTTGCGGCGCTCATCTCGCTTTACTGGCCGAGGGAGCCGGCGTACAGCTTCCGGTCATGTGCCCAGCATGACTAAGCCGCTTCTGGCGAACCAGAGCAGCGCACGGAAACACCATTTACCTTCCCGCCGGAGCGGTATCTGTTTATCTACTTGCACTTTGACGTGCTTTCGAACTGCTAGGTTGGCAGGAGCAGGGACTGAGCAACAGGAGCTCACCCCGTCGCAGAGATTCGAACCACCAACCTTCTGATCAGCAAGTCCTAGGCTCTGTGGTTTAACCCGCAGCGCCACCCGTGTCCCTTGGAGGCTTTGGTAGGGTGTCCCTATTTTCACTGGATAAATTTTGGAGGGTATGGAATAGGGAGTCCCCATTTCCATCGGAGAAATGTTGGGGGGGGCATCTCTGTTTGCATGGGAGAAATGTTGGAGGGTATGGCCGTGGTCCACAGCTGGGGGGCAGGCAGTGAGAGCTACCATCCTGCAGTGCCACAGGTTCATCATCCCTAGAGAGAAAGATGGTGATTATTCAAGAATACAAACACTGTCGCACAGAGAAACCAGCAGGGCAGAGAGAGAGAGAGAGAGAGAGAGATTGAGAGAGAGAGAGAGAGAGAGAGAGAGAGAGAGAGAGAGAGTGAGTTCCTGGTTCTGTGCTGCTTAGCTCCTAAATAGGTCACAAAGTCAGGGCAGGCGAAGCATCACCTGATTTGGGCACAGGGAAGGTGTGGCTCTGTCTCTACCACCCCCTCAGCCCAGAAGGATTAGATTCCTGCATTTAGGGGTGGGATATTTAAATAGGATTTAAAGCGTGATTCACTTGCGGCAGATCAGATGCTGTTGCATGACCCTTTATCTTTCGACCCCGGAGATGCGTCACTGCACGCATCAGGGAAGAAGTGTGCATTTTGGGGTTTTGTTTTCGTTTCCCTTAAAAAATGTATTAGTTTGTCACAATTTTAACCTTAACCATTTCAAACATTACAATAAAAGGTTCTTCGTTTTTAAATGTCATAACATTTTTATTGTAATGAAAGATTAGTTTTCATCCACATTAACAGTCTGTAGGCTTTGGAAAGTGGTAACTGGCACATATGTGACCAGTGTATACAGTTTATTAGGTGAATCCTCATCTTCATTGCGCTCCTTCCCTCCCTCTAGGGGTTCCATATTTAAGATTAAATTTACTGCATCTTATTACCATTGTCCAGCTGTTATATATCTAGAGTTACCATAGCTGATCCCACATTACAAGTGTTATTACATCCCTGCCAGTGATTTTAACTGTTTACGGTGGTCTTTTAAATAAATTAAAAATTTACTCCAGTCTTTTAGAAATACAGTCGGGGAACTGCATCAGGTAATCCGGAGATAGTTGTTGTTTAGTGATTTAGTGGTGTCCGACTCTTCGTGACCCCATGGACCAGAGCACGCCAGGCACTCATGTCTTCCACTGCCTCCCGCAGTTTGGTCAGACTCATGTTTGTGGCTTCGAGAACACCATCCAACCATCTCGTTCTCTGTTGTCCCCTTCTCCTTGTGCCCTCCATCTTTCCCAACATCAGGGTCTTTTCCAGGGAGTCTTCTCTTCTCATGAGGTGGCCAAAGTCTTGGAGCCTCAGCTTCAGGATCTGTCCTTCCAGTGAGCACTCAGGGCTGATTTCCTTCAGAATGGAGAGGTTTGATCTTCTTGCAGTCCATGGGACTCTCAAGAGTCTCCTCCAGCACCAGAATTCAAAAGCATCAATTCTTCGGCAGTCAGCCTTCTTTATGGTCCAGCTCTCACTTCCATACATCACTACTGGGAAAACCATATATGGACCTTTGTTGGCAAGGTGAGGCTTACAGAAAGTAAATTAAGATGAGACAGCCTCTTCCTGCAGGTTTGCAATCTGAAAGGCACAACACACAAGGAAAGAGGGATGAGGAGGGAAGAGGGAAAAGCTGGTTCTTAAAGGCACCCATTCTTGAAGCTCATAGAATGACCAGCTGGAATGGAAACGGTTCAGGGGCAGGAGGCCTTGGGATAATCCCTTTTTTTTTTTCACATGTTCAGCAAACCCCTGAGAGGCTTCTCACAGCACCCCTGAACCTCTCCTGCCATGGAAATCTTACCTACCTGCTTTCACCTGGCGAGTGTCAGAGGGAGGGTGAGAAGAGCCAGGGGCATGCTGGAACAGTCAGGAAGGAACTTGCACCTCCCTTGCCCTGCCATTAAAAAATAAAAATCACTGCTGCGCTTTCCAATTTACCCTACTTGGGGGGGGGAGGGAAGTGTGAGACGATAAAATGACTGATCGAAGTCTTGCAAAAGAGGCAGGGTGAGCCAGGGAGCTAATCCCCAGAAACAAAAGTTTGTGGGGGGCAAAACCAAACAAGAATCATTTCAGATTAAGCGTAAAAAAACATTGCAACGTGAACCGACTTTTTTTTCTTTGCAGGGGGCTTTGGAAAACACACGGCGGCGGAGTCTTTTGACACGGCTGTGCAAGGATGCACAACTACCCAGAGACTCGCTGGCCGGGCTGAGGGCCAAATTAGATGTTACACATTTGGCTCAGGGGCAAATTAGATGTGTAACATTCCCCTGATGGCTCCCCGCCCGTTCCGAACACAAGCCAAAGCCAGTCTCGAGAAAAAAGACAGGAGGAACAGGAGTCTTAATTCTTTCGCCACTGGTTAGAATTCTTGTTCCCTTGCCATTCTGGGCTCAGCCACTTGTTCTGTGTATAGAAAGCATGGGTCTGGGCAGTTTCCCCCTTAGAATTGCTCCTTTCCCAGGGAAAACCCGCTGAATCAGAGCAAACGTCTACGCGGAGAAAACCTGAATTGCCGTTTGCTCCAACTGACCACTATAGAGTGGTTTTCCCCAGGGGAAGGCAGCGGGATGAAATGAAAGATATTTAAGCATAGGTAGGCAAACTAAGGCCCAGGGGCCGGATCCGGCCCAATCGCCTTCTAAATCATACGGGACCGCCTCTCCTGGTATGGCCTGCAGAGGACCTTAAGGTCCACAAATGACAACACTTTGGAGGTCCCGAGCCTCAAGGAGGTTAGATTGGTTTCAACTAGGGCCAGGGCCTTTTCAGCACTGGCCCCGATCTGGTGGAACGCTCTGTCACAAGAGACTAGGGTCCTGCGGGACTTGACATCTTTCCGCAGGGCCTGCAAGACAGAGCTGTTCCTCCTGGCCTTTGGTTTGGACTTGGTCTGTCCCTTATGTTTCCTCCCCTTATGGTCTTGATTTATCGGCTATTTTAAAATGAGGCTGCATTTTAAATTGCATTTTAACCTGTATTTTAAATTGTTTTTTCCCCCTCCCTCTCTTTCCCCCCTATTATGTTTTTACTGTGATTTTATTTTATTGGTGTTAGCCGCCCTGAGCCTGGCTTTGGCTGGGGAGGGTGGGGTATAAATAAAATTTATTATTATTATTATTATCATTATCATTAAATCTGGCCCACAGATGGTCCGGGAATCAGCGTGTTTTTACATGAGTAGAATGTGTCCTTTTATTTAAAATGCATCTCTGGGTTATTTGTGGGGCATAGGAATTCGTTCATCCCCCCCCCCCCCGAGGTCCGGCCCCCCACAAGGTCTGAGGGACAGTGGACCGGCCCCCTGCTGAAAAAGTTTGCTGACCCCTGTATTTAAGTACCCGTCTCTCATCTTCCACCTCCATCACAGAAGCTGCGCTGCTTGTGAACATTCCACTGCTGACACCTTCCTCCTCCGAAAGGATATTGTAGAGTCGGATAAGGTTTGGGAAAGGGCGAAAGATCTGGGGCAGATAAAAGAAAGTCCTTCTTCGTGCAGTTGAACTGTGGAACTCACTGCCACAGGAGGCAGCGATGACCGCCATCTTGGATGGCTTTAAAAAAAGAGAAAGGATTGGATAAATTCACGGAGGAGGAGCAGGCTGTGAGGTAGGTGAGGCTGAGAGGCAGCGAATGGACCGAGGTCACACCAAGCGAGCTTAATGGCCGAGGGGGTAATTGAACCCAGGTCTCGCAGGTCCTTGACCCACAATCTAACCACTACACCTCCGGGCCTATTTTCCAGGCACAGTCCCGGATTTACAGAAGCCATCCCGGTTTCTGATCTGATCCCAGAATGTCCTGCTTTCCCTTGTTGTTGTTTAGTCGTTTAGTCGTGTCCGACTCTACATGACCCCCTGGACCAGAGCACGCCAGACACTCCTGTCTTCCCCTTCCTCCCGCAGTTTGGTCAAACTCATGCTGGTAGGTTCAAGAACACTGTCCAACCATCTCGTCCTCTGTCATCCCCTTCTCCTTGTGCCCTCCATCTTTCCCAACATCAGGGTCTTTTCCAGGGAGTCTTCTCTTCTCATGAGGTGGCCAAAGTATTGGAGCCTCAGCTTCACGATCTGTCCTTCCAGTGAGCACTCAGGGCTGATTTCCTTAAGAATGGAGAGGTTTGATCTTCTTGCAGTCCATGGGACTCTCAAAAGTCTCCTCCAGCACCATAATTCAAAAGCGTCCATTCTTTGGCGATCAGCCTTCTTTATGGTCCAGCTCTCACTTCCATACATCACTACTGGGAAAACTATACGGACCTTTGTTGGCAAGGTGATGTCTCTGCTTTTTAAGATGCTGTCCTATTTCCATCAGAGAAATGTCGGAGGGTATAGCCCCGCACTGGCTCTGAATACCGAATGCCCATTGGTGGAAACAACGGGCTCTTGTGCTCGGATCCTGGACATGTCCCACGGGCATCTGGTTGCTCCCAGTGAGAAGAGGATGCTGGAGCAAGATGGACCATTGGCCTGATCCTGCAAGACTCTTTTTATGCTCTTAAGCAACCAAAATAAACCGGCTATAAGTCACGATTCTTTCCATCAGAACACTATTGTCCTTCACTTCAAGGCGTTTTGCCTTTGACTCTCTCTTGTCAGGAGAATATTTCCTGTCTCTCTCTCTTTCTCTCTCTCTCTCTCTCTCTCTCTCTCTCTCTCTCTCTCTCTCTGGAAATGTGGAGGTTTGGGGTATCTTAGAACAGACAGACAGCAATTGCCTGAGGAAGGGGGGTCGGTAGAGGAGTCTGCCAGCCGCAAGAGCAACAGCCAGGCCTCTTTAACTCCCAGCCAAATCCCCATTAACAGGATCTTGTCTCTTAAGCTGGGAAATGTGAAGGCTTGTTTGTTTGCCTTGATCTGCAGAGTTTGAGGATGACACTCTTGCAAACAGAGTGTGTACAGGGTAAAGGTGACCCAAAGGACATCTCCCCTGAGCATTGCAAAAGTGCGTTCGCGGGCCTCAATGTCCCTACCAAGGGATTGGGAAGGAATCTGGCTTGGCTTTGCCACTGCCATGCCCACCTCACTCCACGACAAGGTGATGATCCAGCGCACATAAGGAGAGGATCCTTTTCTCACAATGGGCAACTAGAGGTCCGTGGGAATCCAACAAGACAGACCTTCCAAGTGTCCCTATTTTCGAGGGGCAGTAAAATGTAAGCAAACCTTATCCAACTCTACAATATCCTTTCGGAGGAGGAAGCTGTCAGCAGTGGAATGTTCACAAGCAGCGCAGCTTCTGTGATGGAGGTGGAAGATGAGAGACCGGTACTTAAATACATGGGTCAGCAAACTTTTTCAGCAGGGGGCCGGTCCACTGTCCCTCAGACCTTGTGGAGGGCCGGACTATATTCGAGGGGGGGGGGGATGAACGAATTACTATGCCCCACAAATAACCCAGAGATGCATTTTAAATAAAAGGACACATTCTACTCAATTTTACTATCTAATGAGACCATTGATCCATAAAATGTAAGCAATAAACAATGTACTGCAATCACACCATCAATCAACCAGTAGCTGAACTGGGTTCCACACTGTCACAAAAATGAAGCAAAAAAGCCGCAAAAACAAAATAGACCTCAGCGTAACATTCAAAACGGAAGTGTGGCACTCAAATCGGAAGCGTAACACTTCCAGAAAAAGTTCTCAAACTGGAACACTTGCTTCCGGGTTTGCAGTGTTTGGGTTCCAAGTTGTTTGAGTACCAAGGCGTTTGAGAACCAAGGTACCACTGTAGTGAGCAATCAGAGGAGGGACTTTGAGGATGATCTGAGTGTACAGTCATACCTCGGGTTTGAAGTATCTTCGGGTTAAGCATTTTCGGGTTGCGTTCTGCAGCGACCCGGAAGTAACAGAGTGCGTTACTTCCAGATTTCGCCGCTCGCGCATGCGCAGACGCTCAAAATGATGTCACACACATGCGTGGAAGCGGTGAATCGCGACCCGCGCTGTCAGGGAACTGACATCAGAGCCAGAGGCGGAGGCAAGGCTCCCAAGCGATGCTGGAGAAGGGCCCAGCAGGGAGAGAGGCAGCTTATCAGCTGTGGAAGGAAATGAGCGTAAAACCAGGGATAAAGGGGGGCAGATGGGAGAATCGGCGAGGGGGCTCCAGGACTCCTCGCCAGAGACTAGTGAGGAGAGCACGGGTCCTCCGCTACCCACACCCTCTCTGCGCAGAAGACTTCCGCGCAGAGAGAGTAGGAGGAGACTTAGAGTCAAACAGCTTTTATGTTGGAAAAGGTTTAAGAAATGCCCACTGACGGATTCTGCTAGCGACTGAAACAGCCACGAAGTGAAGGGCTGTCCAGACAGAAAAGGCTTAACCAGGCACACTAGCCAGGAGTGGCGGCAACTTACGCACGAGCAACCCCTATAATCATTACATGCGCAGACGTGCGGACGTGGGTTGTGTTCGCTTCAGGATGCGAATGGGGCTCCGGAACGGATCCCTTTCGCATCCAGAGGTACCACTGTACAGGCACGTTGATGGTGAGGGGTCAGGTCCCATGTCCCAAGCCGGTTCTTTGGATTCTGCCCAGAAATGACCCTGGAAACAGCAGAGAAGGACAGCAAGCACTCAGGAGAGGTGTTCCCAACCCCTGATGCCAGTTCGCCGCCTGGCAGGGATGGCAACTAGAATGAAATACTGGGGGAGCCAGGTAACCCTCATGCCACATAATTGATCACATGGCATGGCACACACACGCACACACACACACACCATTTGAATGGCAATACTCATCAACTTTGGGGCCCCCCAGCCCCCTCAAATGCTTTCTTGGGGGGGGGGTACATTAGCCACAGTAGAACAACTTATCATGATGTTCCACCTTTCCAACATCTGTGCTAAAAGGTAAAGGCAAAGGGACCCCTGACCATTAGGTCCAGTCGTGACCAACTCTGGGGTTGCGGCGCTCATCTCACTTTACTGGCCGAGGGAGCCGGTGTACAGCTTCTGGGTCATGTGGCCAGCATGACTGAGCCGCTTCTGGCGAACCAAAGCAGTGCACAGAAACGTCGTTTACCTTCCCGCCAGAGAGGTACCTATTTATCTACTTGCACTTTGATGTGCTTTCGAACTGCTAGGCTGGCAGGAGCAGGGACCGAGCAACAGGAGCTCACCCCGTCACGGGGATTCGAACCACCGATCTTCTGATTGGCAAGTCCTAGGCTCTGTGGTTTAACCCACAGCGCCACCTGCATCCCTAACATCTCTGCTACTGAGACTCAAACTTTGGGACTGTTGAAATATATCCAACAAAAAATTAGCTTGTACTCAAGTTGGGTCTAGTAGACCCATTTTTTTTTAAAAAAAGCAGTCACTTCTGGGGCCTCTCCAGGATCAAGGATCCTGAAGCTTAAGCATGGTGTAGTGGTTAAGAGTGGTAGACTCGTAATCTGGGGAACCGGGTTCGCTTCCCCGCTCCTCCACATGCAGCTGCTGGGTGACCTTGGGCCAGTCACACTTCTTTGAAGTCTCTCAGCCCCACTCACCTCACAGAGTGTTTGTTGTGGGGGAAGAAGGGAAAGGAGATTGTTAGCCGCTTTGAGACTCCTGAAGGGGAGTGAAAGGTGGGATATCAAGTCCAAACTCTTCTTCTTCTCTTCTAAAGACCCCTTGGCCCCTAGGAGTTGGCCCCTAGGTGTCCCTGTGTGTGCTCTTATTTTCAGCAACTGCCGGGTATTTCCGTCCCCTCCCCAGCTTTCCAAAGGAGCCCACAAACAGCGTGCCGCTTCCTCGACTCACCCCGGTGGGAATCGTGAGTGGCGGCTCTCAAAGGGAGGGCTTTGTTCAAGAGGGAACCAGGCCAATTTCTGGAGGAAAGACCTGTGATGTCCTCATAGGTGGGATGCCTCCGAGGTGCTGAAGGGGAACGACAAGAGGCGTCTTGTCGGTGAGAGATCGGTTGGGGCGGGAGAACCCGCCCGTTTCCGTTCCTCGTCTTAGCAACCTTCAGCTTGGTTTTCTTCACGTTTCCACGCCGGTTTGTGATTCTCTCTTCAATCCTTTCTGAAAGTCCTCTCAGCATTCTGGTGCAAATTTCACCTGCTGTTTGATTCTTTGTGTTTGGAGACGTGTGATTGTCCAAGGGTTCTGGGCTGAAGAATTGATGCTTTTGAATTCTGGTGCTGGAGGAGACTCTTGAGAGTCCCATGGACTGCAAGAAGATCAAACCTATCCATTCTGAAGGAAATCTACAAGAAAGAAGATTCCACCTAAACATTAGGAAGAACTTCCTGACAGTAAGAGCTGTTCGACAGTGGAATTTGCTGCCAAGGAGTGTGGTGGAGTCTCCGTCTTTGGAGGTCTTTAAGCAGAGGCTTGACAACCATATAAATAAAATTTATTATTATTATTATTATTATTATTATTATTATTATTATTATTATTATGTCAGGAGTGCTCTGATGGTGTTTCTTGCTTGGCAGGGGGTTGGACTCGATGGCCCTTGTGGTCTATTCCAACTCTATGATTCTATGATTCTATGAAATCAGCCCTGAGTGCTCACTGGAAGGACAGATCCTGAAGCTGAGGCTCCAAGACTTTGGCCACCTCATGAGAAGAGAAGAATCCCTGGAAAAGACCCTGATGTTGGGAAAGATGGAGGGCACAAGGAGAAGGGGACGACAGAGGACGAGATGGTGGGACAGTGTTCTCAAAGCTAGCAACATGAGTCTGACCAAACTGTGGGAGGCAGTGGAAGACAAGAGGGCCTGGCGTGCTCTGGTCCAGGGGGTCACAAAGAGTCGGACACGACTAAACAACAACAACAATTGTTTCACAATAGAACCATAGAAGCGCAGAGTTGGAAGGGACCCTGAGGGTCATCTAGTCCTACCCTCTGCAATGCAGGAATCTTTCACCCAACATGGGACTCAAACCCACAACCCTGAGGTTAAGAGGCTCTGCCGACTGAACCAGAATTGTTGTTGTTGTTATTCTTCTTCTTCATTAATAATAATAATAATAATAATAATAATAATAATAATAATAATTTTTTATTTATTTATTTATTTATTTATTTATTTATTTATTTATTTATTTATTTATTTATACCCCGCCCTCCCCGGTTCAAAAACTGGGCTCAGGGCGGCTAACAACAAATTTAAAACACTTTAAACCACTTAATTATAAAAGCAGAATAAAATACAGTATAAAAACATGAACAACAATAAAAATCAAAAATCAATTAGATAATCCCCAGGGCTAGCTGGCTGAATTGGTCCTACTTGGGCCAGCGAGGAGACCAGGGGAGAATTAGCTGTGGAGTCTCAGAGGGGATGATCTTCATAAAAGGGGAGGAGGAGGGAAGGAAAGGGAATAAAAGATCAGGCTGAATTCAAATTAAAGGCCAGGCGGAATACCTGCAGGAGGTTAAATTCTTGCTGTATCTGTAAGGTCCCTGGAGTCCCTGCTGGGTAAAAAAGGCAGGGGATAAATAGATGATTGATACATAGGTAGATAGATGGATTTGGTACTCGCATGTCTCGAGAGACAATGGAATGAGCCTCCGGGGATGAAGTCAAATGCTGCATCTGCAGCGGCAAAGTGACCATACACAAGCCTGGGCAGTGTGTCTGGAGGTCCTGGGCAGCTCGGACAACAAGACTCCCCTCTTGGCCACGCAGATGTGGTCCAAAGGAAAGCAGAACAACAGCTGAACATCCCTTTCAGGAATGACACACAGGGCGGATCACCCCCACTGCACCCCCCCTTTCTCCTCCAGTGGTGCAAGGCACCACCCAACCTCCTTAGGGACTCCACTCCTGAGATATTTTTTTATATCTTGCATTTCCCCAAGACCAGGACTCAAGGTTCTGTTGTGAACCGCCCCGGGATTTTTGGATGAAGGGGGGGGGTATGCGAATTTAATAAATAATTTATAAAGTTAAAAAAAGTAAAGGCAAAGGACTCCTAGACACTTGCATCCATTTCGCCCAATGTCTGGGGCAAACCCAGAAGTAACCGGTGGGTTTGCTGCTGGTCGCGCATGCGCAGGAGCGGCAATTGCCGCCCGTGCCTGCGCACAATGGCACCTCTCCCAGCATCCAGTTTCGACCTCTGGATGGACCTCTGGAATGGATTCTGGTCGCAGGTAGAGGTTCCACTAAATAGGTAAAGGTAAAGGTAAAGGACCCCTAGACTGTTAAGTCCAGTTAAAGGCGACTATGGGGTTGTGGTGCTCATCTCATTTTCAGGCCAAGGGATCTGGTGTTTGTCCGCAGACAGCTTTCCGGGTCATGTGGCCAGCAGGACTAAACTGCTTCTGCCACAACGGGACACTGTGACAGAAACCAGAGCGCATGGAAACACCATTTATCTTCCCGCCGCAGTGGTCCCTATTTATCTACTTGCACCGATATGCTTTTGAACTGTTAGGTTGGCAGGAGCTGGGACAGAGCAACGGGAGCTCACCCCGTCGCGGGGATTTGAACCTCTGACCTTAAGGTCACTGAACTAAGGATCTACAAAGTCACATTGCAGCATAAAGTCATTGGATGTGCACCAGAGCAAGAGGTTCCCTTGTGTATTGAATCAGCATAATCGATTTTAATCACACTTTATGCCTTAATTGGTTTACCGATGCCAAGATGTCTGCGTTATCAACAACTGTTTTTTAATGGCTCTTATTATAAGGTAATTATCACCACCTATAATTTTCTGCCTTTCATTTCCTTCTGAACCCACCGTGTACAATTGCACACACCCCATAACTGTGTGTGTTTGTGTGTGTAATTCAGGATAACAACCCATGAATCTGATGAAGTAGGCATAAAGCCCATGAAAGCACCATAATAAATTTGCTAGCCTTTCAGGTGTCACAAGACTCTTTGCTGTTTCGTCCTGAAACTTGTTATTCCAAGTAATACTACAGCTATTGAGGACGCCGGCGATGTTGCAAAGAATCAGTTTTAAAGTAATCTAATCATTCTGTTCCCTGAAGCAAAACTTCTCAAAAAGCATGTGGTGAAGCTGCGGTATTTTACATTTAGTGGAATCTGTGCTCCAATGTTATTCCTTTTTTTGTGTGACTGTGGACAAGATAAGCTTTAGGTTAGGCATCTAAATCGAGCAGAGGTTCATTTGCCTGCTCTTTCCTGTCGAGCGAAATGATTGGCGCTACCAGTGCGTCAAAAAATAAAGGACAGGGGAGAAGAAGCTGCGAAAATGACCGTCTCATTGTTTGCCTTGAGACCATTTCTCAAACTCTTGATTTGTTTCGAGCCTTGCGGACGGAAGGCAGCCGCCTTCTTCTCTCTGCAGCCAATATAATCCCAAATCCATATTTATTGGGATCCTTACAGCTCCACCTTATTGACTCAACGTCGCTCTCTAAACAATAGCCGAAAGGAACAAGGATCTCTCATCGCCACCCGCCCTGAGACAAGAGCCTTTAAATATAAAATGGGAGAGATAATAAATGATGTCAGCTGTAGTATCCCATTAGATAAATATTGCTCAGTATTAATTGCTATGTTGTTCAAATACTGGCTCCCAGGTGTCTGCTGTCCTCTTGAGACACCTCAAGTTCTTCTGCAGAGATGGAAATATTTGGGAGTAATGCGGGCAGGGGGTAGGAGTTCAAGATTCTTCCTGCCAGTCCCACTCCCAGCCAGTGATGGAGGTGGGTCATCTGACACACCAGACCCCATGGTCTTCTGCACAAGCATAAGTATAAAGTTTTGCCTGCATTGCAGGAAGTTGAATTTAATGGACCTTTGGGTCCCTTCTGACTGTACAGGTCTATGATTCCATTTACTGTATGCTTGTGAAACGGGGACCATAAACGCCATCTCCAAATCCTCGAAAGATTCAGTCAACGGTGTCTCCGAAAAATTGTACACATCGCTTGGGAAGACAGATGAACTAATACCAGCGTACTGAAAGAAGCAAAGATCACCAGTGTCGAAGCAATGATTCTTCAACATCAACTGAGTTGGACTGGTCATGTTGGGCAGATGCCTGATGATCGTCTTCCAAAGCAACTATTCTATTCTGAACTCAAAAATGGAAAGTGTAATGCTGGTGGTCAACAAAAGAGGTTTGAAGACTCTCTCAAGGCAAATCTAAAAGAAATGTTGTATAAACACCGACAACTGGGAAACACTGGCCTGCGAGCGCTCCAGTTGGAGAACAGCCTTTACCAAAGGTGTCATGGGCTTTGAAGATGTTCGAACTCAGGATGAAATGGAGAAATGTGCTAGGAGGAAGGCACACTTGGCAAACCCTCACCAGGATCAATTTTCACTCAGAAACCTATGTCCCCACTGCGGAAGGATGTGTGGATCCAGAATTGGCCTCCACAGTCACTTATGGGCTCAGTGTTAAAACCGTCCCTGCTCCTGCCAACCTAGCAGTTCAAAAGCACGTCAAAGTGCAAGTAGATAAATAGGTACCACTCCAGCAGGAAGGTAAACGGCGTTTCCATGCGCTGCTCTGGTTCGCCAGAAGTGGCTTAGTCATGCTGGCCACATGATCCGGAAGCTGTATGCCGGCTCCCTTGGCCAATAAAGTGAGATGAGCGCCGCAACCCCAGAGTCGGCCACGACTGGACCTAATGGTCAGGGGTCTCTTTACCTTTACCTTTATGGAAGACAATCTTACTCAGCTATGAGGGATTGCCGAAGAAGAAGAAGAAGAAGAAGAAGAAGAAGAAGAAGAAGAAGAAGAAGAAGAAGAAGAAGAAGATTCCATGTAAACTAATGCAAAGACTGCCAGAACATAGACACCAGAAATTGGGCTATGCCCGTCCAGATTGGAGTGTAGCTGGGCCACCAGCCGAAGCTGATGGAAGGCTCTTTGCCCTACCAAAGTCATCTGAGCTTTTTTGTGGATCCAGAAATACCCACAAGCTATGTCCCTGCTCCTTCAGAGAGAGTGTAACCCCATCTGGAGCAGGCCACACCCTACCCATCCTGTCTAGGGAGCCACCCACTAATAGTGCTTCACTCTTGCCTGGATTGAGCATAAATGTTTGTTGGCTCTCGTCCAGGCCATTGCTGAGGCCAGACGTCAGTCTAGCACACCCCCCGCCACACCTGCAGGTGTCAAGGAGAAGCAGAGCTGAGGATCATCAAGGTGTTGCTGGCAACGCGCTCCGAGACTCCAGGTGGCCCCACTCAGCAGTTTCATGCGGATGTTGAACAGCAGGAGGGGGAGGGTTAAAATTGAACCCTGTGGAACCCCACACCGGAGACTCCATTGGGTGGAAGAACACTCCCCAAGCACCGCCCTCTGGAGACGGCCATCCATGTAGGATTGGGACCACTCACTCCTAATTCAGGGAAGCCGCTCCAGGAAAATAACATGTTCAATGGTATTGACAGCCGCTGGGTGACTGAGCAGGATTTCAAGGGACACTTGTTGTTGTTTAGTCGTTTAGTCGTGTCCAACTCTTCATGACCCCTTGGACCAGAGCACGCCAGGCACTCCTGTCTTCCACTGCCTCCCGCAGTTTGGTCAGACTCATGCTGGTAGCTTCAAGAACACTGTCCCACCATCTCGCCTTCTGTCGTCCCCTTCTCCTTGTGCCCTCCATCTTTCTCAACATCAGGGTCATTTCCAGGGAGTCTTCTCTTCTCCTGAGGTGGCCAAAGTATTGGAGCCTCAGCTTCAGGATCTGACCTTCCAGTGAGCACTCAGGGCTGATTTCCTTCAGAATGGTGAGGTTTGATCTTCTTGCAGTCCATGGGACTCTCAAGAGTCTCCTCCAGCATATTTCTCCCTGCAAAGGTCATCACACAGGTTGACCAAAGGCATTTCCATGTCAAAACCCAAACCCCAGTTGAAATGGGTCTGGAAGAGTGGTTTCCTCCAAGAGAGCCTGGATCTGACCCACAACCCCACACTCAGGGTCCATGCCCAAGAAGGGAACGTGAGCAACTGGCTGGTAATTCATTGTATTTTCTGAATCCAGCGAGCATTTTTTAAGGAATGCTTTTATCATTGCCTCTCCCCCATCCCTTTTTAATTTTTTTTCCCCAATGCAAAATTACAACAGAAATTACAAACATTGAATCAAAAATAAAGCAAAACAAACAAGCAAAACAAAACAAAACACTAGAAAAAAAACAGACAACCCTCCCCCCAAAAAACAAAAACACACATCTACAAATAAATCCATATCGTCATTCTGATCGTTATGTACGTATACACATATTGACTTCCTTCCTTTGTTCTAAGACCTCAAAATTTTTACTCTTTCTAAATAGAGTCTAATGTAGATTCCCTCTATCTTTATACTTTTTGACCATTTTTCTCTTTCTTTAACCCTGCAAAGTTTCATTCGTTACATACCGATATACTTACTCCAGAACAATGTTTTTTCATATACTCTTTAGCACATCCCCATTCTTTTAATAATTTTTGGTCCGATTGCGCCCTTTATGAATGCTGTGAGTCTTGCCAGATGTATATATTCACAAATTTGAATTTGCCATTCTTTCATTGATGGAATTTTTCGCCTTTTTCAATTTTTTGCTATGAGCATCCTGGCAGCTGTTGTCACATAGATATCATTGCCTCTTTTAGGCAGGTGGAGGACCCCCCAAACACACAACTCTCAAGGAGGAAACCCATTCAGATGGGCAGGGTATAAATAAATTTGTTGTCAGCGAAAATGTATAGGACAAGTACAAGTTTTTCTTTGTGCGGCTTTTTCTGTTTTTTGACTGTGACTTGTTCTTCATTTTATGGGGCTGACTTGTGACTGTGACTTGTGACTTCGTTTTTGCAACTGTGGCTTGTGACTTGGTTTCTGTGACTTGTTTTTGTGACTGTGTGGAACCCAGTTCAGCTACTGATTGATTGATTGTTTGATTGATTGTGTGACTGCAGAAATGGACAAAAGCCCCCCATCCAAACAATGACTATCATCAGTGCATGTAAGGGAATATATATATATCTTATTTACATTGTACAGTACATTGAATATTGCTTTCATTTTATGGATCAATTGCTTCTTTAGATAGTAAAATTCATGTTAAATTGCTGTTTTAGGGGTTGTTTTTAAAAGTCTGGAATGGATTAATCCACACTGCATTACTTTCTATGGGAAAGTGTGCCTTGGTTTTGGAACACTTTGGTTTTAGAACAGATTTCCAGAACAGATTAGGTTTGAGAACCAAGGTACCACAGTACTCTGTCATTATTTTTATTATTAATTTATTGAGTTTATATACTGCCCTATACCCGGAGGTCTCAGGGCAGTTCACAGAAAAGATCACAATATATATAATCAGAATAAAAACAACAACCCAATAACCCTCCCCCAAGAAAAGAGCCACATTTTAAAAGGGTATAGGATGTCAGTCAGGTCCACCAAAGGCCTGGTTAAAAAGGAATGTTTTTAAGGTGTATAATGAAGGTGCCAGGTGAACTTCCCTGGGGAGAGCATTCCACAGACAGGGAGCCACCACAGAGAAGGCCCTGTTCTCGTGTTGCCACCCTCTGGACCTCTCGAGGAGGAGGCACACAAAGGAGGGCCTCAGAAGATGATCTCAGGTTCCAGGTAGGTTCAGATGGAAAGAGGTGGTCCTTGAGGTATTGCGGTCCTGAGCCACTGAAGGTTTTATAGGTCAAAACCAGCACTTTGGATTGGGCCCGGAAACTAATTGGTAACCAGTGCAGTTGAACCAGGATCGGTGTAATAGGCTCAGACTGTCTTGCTCCGGTGAGCAACTTGGCTGCTGAAATCTGCACTGGCTGTTAAGTGTTAAGTTGTGGATGTACATATCAGACGACACAGCGATTCTTCAGACAGCTCTTGTTTATTCACAGGCCAGAACAGAACTGAACTGAAGGGTTCAGCCAACCTGCTTATATAGAGCTCCACTACAAAGCAACAGTAACAACTTTCTGTAACTATCCAATCACTGAACATCACTTTCAATTCCTTATATGCATATGCGGACCTGAGTGAAAACCATCTACAGTATCCCCCTGCTGGCCAAGGGTGAAAACTTCAGTACATAACATGAAGTTTCCAAACCGTCTCCAGAGGCAGCCCTACGTATAGCGCATTGTCATGATCCCCCTAAAAGGGTGTCATCACATCCTCTCTCTCCCCCTGCATTTACTCCTGCCCTTTTTCCCACACACTTTTTCTTGTGGACGCCTCTCTGGCACCCAGTTCCGATTGTGAGCTGCTTGGGGCTGTGACCTCAGACCCCTTAACGCAGTTACACGCAGTGATTTTTTAAAAATAGAATAATATAAGCAAAACATCAAAACGTCGTCTTTGCAGCCCAAGAAACCAGCCAGAGAGGCGGAGGTAAGCTGCTCTAAGCTCCCCACAAAGGAATTAAAAACCACAATGTTATTTATTAAATCCGTAATCTGGATACTGTCAGTTTATTTGATTCCATTCAAGGATCCCGTCCTGTGAAATATCTCAAGGCGACGTCACAGAAAACACACGCGTAAAAAGCGATTAAAAACAATTCTATAAGTGAAGAGAGTTTAAAACGGTTCCCTGTAATGCACGTGTAGTATATGACTGTTTTAAAAGGCTTTTAGATTTATGTTACACAAAATGAACCACGAAAAGAGACAATGACGAAAAGAGACATTTTAAGGTTGTTGAAATATACTCAGAGTCGAGAGTGGGTTTCATGCTCTTTATTCAGCTCATAGTGGTGAGGAGGAATGGAAGTTCCCCCAGAATGTCTGCTTTATATACATTATTTACACAATGGGCCCCACGTGATTGGTTAATTCTGGGATTCACCTGTAGGCCAATCAGGTTGTGGATTTACTTCCACCTGGAGTTGGATTGGGTGGCTCCTGTGGACCAATCAGACTGCTGCATTCTGAATCCTATTGTTCTAGGACCAATCAGACTGCTGCATTCTGAATCCTATTCAACTCAGTACATAACAGTTGTTTAAATGAATATTCTAAAATGTAAAAAGGAAATTTAATAAAAATTAGAGGGGGGGAATTGAATGGGGGTGGGCAGGAACCATGCACGCTGCCTTGAGCCCCTTAGGGGAGAAAAAAGTTGAGGTACAAATGCAAAAAACAGACTTTCTTCCCTTCTGCGCCAGGTCTGCCCGTCTCACAAGCCATCCAACTCCTGCAGGAGAAGCTCGCTGCCTTCCGGGTGACTCTTCCGGACTTCCACCTGCGTGCCGTCTGCGACTACTTCCACAACACCTTCATCAAACATTACGGGCTGCACCAGTTCGTCCTGGCTCAGGAGAGGGACCGCTGCCAGACCTTTGCCAGCCTGGAGGTCTACGCGCCCCCCAAGCCCCTGCCGCTGAGGCGGGGGACGGAAATAAGGGCCTGGAAGTACCAGCAGCAGCTGGCTGCAGTCTCTGCAGCGGAGGAGGAAAAGCAGGCCGAAATGGAGCGGATCAGGGCCACCTTGTGCAAAGAGAGGGAGAACATGCTGGAGGAGGTCTACAGGAGCGTCCGGACGCAAACGGCGACCCTGGAGAAAGAGGTGAGCTTGGGGCAAAAGCCTAACTCCCGACTCCGTCGTAGCAGCCTCTTCTCGCAGCAGCCAGCTGCACTGATTTCTTTTACAGTGGTACCTCGGGGTTACATACGCTTCAGGTTACAGACTCCGCTAACCCAGAAATAGTGCTTCAGGTTAAGAACTTTGCTTCAGGATGAGAACAGAAATCGTGCTCTGGCAGCGCAGCAGCAGCAGGAGGCCCCATTAGCTAAAGTGGTGCTTCAGGTTAAGAACAATTTCAGGTTAAGAACGGACCTCCGGAACAAATTAAGTACTTAACCCGAGGTACCACTGTATTACTATTTGCTCCATAAAATTTATGCATTGTGTAAACAACAAGAGCACCTCAAAGCAGTTTGCAAAAAGATAAATCCATGGCATCAATAATAATAAAAAAATCGCAGCAGCAGCAGCAGCAACAACAATTTATTTATACCCCGCCCATCTGGCTGGGTTTCCCCAGTCACTCTGGGCGGCTCCCAACAGTTGATTAAAAAGACGATGAAACATAAAACGTTAAAAGCTTCCTTACACAGGGCTGCCTTCAGATGTCTTCTAAAAGTCAGATAGTTGTTTATTTCCTTGACATCTGATGGGAGGGTGTTCCACAGGGCGGGCACCACCACCGAGAAGGCCCTCTGCCTGGTTCCCTGTTACTTTGCTTCTCGCAGGGAGGGAACCGCCAAAAGGCCCTCAGAGCTGGACCTCAGTGTCCGGGCAGAACGATGGGAGTGGAGATGTTCCTTCAGGTATACTGGGCCGAGGTCGTTTAGGACTTTAAAGGTCAGCACCAACACGTGGAATTGTGTCTTTCAGGTGTTATGTGGTCTCTGTGGCCGCTCCCAGTCACCATTCTAGCTGCCGCATTCTGGATTAGTTGTAGTTTCCGGGTCACCTTCAAAGGTAGCCGCACGTAGAGCGCATTGCAGTTGTCCAAGCAGGAGATAACTAGAGCATGCACCACTCTGGTGAGACAGTCTGCAGGCAGATAGGGTCTCAGCCTGCGTACCAGATGGAGCTGGTAAACAGCTGCCCTGGACACAGAATTGACCTGCGCCTCCATGGACAGCTGTGAGTCCAAAATGACTCCCAGGCTGCGCACCTGGTCCTTCAGGGCCACAATTACCCCATTCAGGACCAGGGAGTCCTCCACACCTGCCCGCCTCCTGTCCCCCAAAAGCAATACTTCCATCTTGTCAGGATTCAACCCCAATCTGTTAGCCACTATCCATCCTCCAATAGTTTAATGCAAAACTACAAAAGCAGATTGAAATTCACACCATCTTTCTAAGCATCTGGGTAGGCTTGTCTAAACAGGAACGCCTTCAGCAGACACCGAAAGGAATATGGTGAAGGCGTTTGCTTGAGATCAATAGGCGGGGAGTTCCAAAGTGCACCAAATGACCGAGAGCCAGCAAATGAGGGCCGGGGTATTGCGTGGCACCTTTAGTAGTGTCAATTCCGCGGATCGAAGCGGTTGAGTGAGCACCTGTCGGGATAAGGTGATCTTGTCAAAGTCGCCGCCAGCTGTTAAGGGCTTTCTATGCTAATAGTAAAGGGATGGCGCTGTGGTCTAAACCACAGAGCCTAGGACTTGCCGATCAGAAGGTCGGCGGTTCGAATCCCCGTGATGGGGTGAGCTCCTGTTGCTCAGTCCCTGCTCCTGCCAACCTAGCAGTTCGAAAGCACGTCAAAGTGCAAGTAGATAAATAGGTACTGCTCTGGTGGGAAGGTAAAGGGACCCCTGACCATTAGGTCCAGTCGTGGCCGACTCTGGGGTTGCGGCACTCATCTCGCTTTACTGGCCGAGGGAGCCGGTGTACAGCTTCCGGGTCATGTGGCCAGCATGACTAAGCCGCTTCTGGCGAACCAGAGCAGTGCACGGAAACGCCGTTTACCTTATCCCACCGGCCCCCAGGGTGTGGTTCTGCCCACTTTGGGATCTAGCACATCGATCCCAGTTTTCACCACAGGTTCCACTCGTTGCAAAACTACACCCTTTGAGTCTCCCGGTTCCGGCAGCCTGTTGACAGCACCTCAGAGTTACATCTGTGGCTGCCTCGTCCAAAACTTTCTCCCCAGCCCTGATCTGCATAATCAAGCTGCAACGCGTCTTATCGCCCTCGAGATGGAAAATCTCCTCCTTGCCGAGACTTGCTTCCCTGCCTGGGAGCGCACTGTTTGAGGAAACCGAATGAAACTCCAACGTGTTTTTACTATGACTGCCAGCCCATCTACGGAGTGGAATTAATTGGCAATTAATGCTTACACGTGTGCTCAACGCGCTGCCAGAAACGGCCGCGGGTGAGTTCAGAGAA
Source organism: Podarcis muralis (assembly GCF_964188315.1). NCBI lineage: Eukaryota > Metazoa > Chordata > Lepidosauria > Squamata > Lacertidae > Podarcis > Podarcis muralis. The sequence goes on from NC_135657.1 coordinate 5,259,838, forward strand.
CGTCACCTTTTGAACTCGAGCCGAGACGTCTATCCTGGAGCGCTCAGTGGGTTGTTCAGCGTACCACCCTGTGCGCAAACGGGGGGAAAACCCCAGCACCCATCCTTCCCGGTTCCTCGGATTGGGTCCGCTGCTGTGGACGTCCTCAAGATCCGATGGCTCTCCTCCAACCTCGATCAGCTCCTGGGAGCTTGGCAAGAGGCCAGTCCTCACAGCTGCCTGACGGCTTCTGATGACAAGTATCACAAACGTTGCCTCCCTGGCCCACATTGGCCCCCTCACTCTCTCCCCGGCCCCTCCCCGGCCTTCTTGCCAGTTCCCAAGCTCCACCCTGGCTTCTCGGAACGTGCAAGGTCAAAACCTTTGCAGAGCTAGTCGCTGAGAAGCGGCAGGCCTTGCAAATATCGGGGGCAAACATGGCGGCCGGCGGCGGCCATGTTTGTTTACGATGCACCTGTTTGGCAAGCAGGTGTGGGAATCTAATTTTGACAGTGAAAGGGGGGGTGCATACCCTCCAAGTGTCCCGATTTCCCAGGGAAAGTCCAGGAATCACAGAAGCCGTCCTAGTTTCTGATTTGATTTTTCCTTTTTCCACATCTCGGAGAGGAGAACACGTTAAGATGGAGATGGTTGCCAAGTTTCTGCAACATGCAATGAGAATTTGCGAATGCTATACCACAGCAATTTAATTGTTAGGTGCCGATTTTGCCGGGTGACTTTATTGTACTGAAGCTTTCAGAATTTTGTGGTAGCTCGGGTTAAAGACTTTAATTCGTTCTGGAGGTACGTTCTTAACCTGAAATTGTTCTTAACCTGAAGCACCACTTTAGCTAATTGGGTCTCCCGCTGCCACCACCACGCGATTTCTGTTCTCATCCTGAAGCAAAGTTCTTAACCTGAGGTACTATTTCTGGGTTAGCAGAGTCTGTACCCTGAAGCGTCTGTAACCTGAAGCGTCTGTAACCTGAAGCGTCTGTAACCCGAGGTACCACTGTATATGCCAATAACGATTTGAGGTTGAGTTTGACATGCTCAACAACCTCGAATGACCTTGCTGTGCTAGGTAACCATTTTGGAAGCCCAGGCAGCAAGCCCAGGTTCATTCTAAGTCTAGCAGAAACGTCAGTAGCCACAATGCCCTGTGTTTGTTTTCCAGACTCTGATGTCTCTTGTCCGAGAAGCGATTAAGGCCCAGGTCCAGAGTCTGCACGAGATCATCCAGAACGAGATCCAGGCCACCTTTGAAATCCTTCAGCTCCGGCTCCAGAAGAAGGCCTTGCTTCTCAACCCGCCTGCCCCTTACCCGCCACCCTACAGCCCTGATGGGAGGAAGACCAGCAAGCAGAAGAAGCTGAAGGATTTAATATTGGAGGCTCAGATTAAGGAGAAGGAGAAGGAGGAGAGGGAGAAGGAGAAGGAGAGGGAGAAGGAGAGGGAGAAGGAGAAGAAGGCGGAGAAGAAAGCGCAGAAGGCGGCGCAGAAGGCTGCGAAAGATGAGAAGTCAAAGAAGAAAAAGAAGTGAGGGCAGCATTGAGGTTCTCCCAGGCATGCCCTGACATTCTCAATCCCATGCCTGTGTTCTCTCTTCCAGGTCTTCTTCATCCTCTGGCCTTGAGGAGGATTCTCAGTGCCAAAGTAAATCTGTGCCTGGGGCTTCCCCACTTCAGACTGCAGGTGGGACCTCACTTTCCTTCAAATACATCCCATAGAAAACTTGCGCGTCAGGGGGGAAGTGCCGTGGCCTTGCCTTCCTCTCTGACACGCTGGTTTTCCATGGAGATAATTTTCTCTCCCTCGTTCACGTGAACCCCTCCAACTTGTGGCCTTCAGCTGTCTCGTCCAGACACGGGTTAACTCCCTCACTGAGAACAAAGCCGAAGTCTCTTTGTTCACAGGGGTAGAGATTTACAAAGAAACCCAGACAGATGTGTGCACCTAAATGTAGATGCAATGTTCACCAAAACGTCAGAGGTTTTCGTTCCATCTTTCTCAACAAAAATTCTTCCTGCCAGGCCTATGGAAGGATGAAGAGACTGTTATGGATGCTGCAAAGGGGTTCATCGTGAGCTCCCTCTGTCTTTACTCTTCCAAATAAACTAAAACATTTAATATTTCTTTCCACTCAAGCTGGCGTGTGGGGTTTTTTTTGGGGGGGGGCATTGTTTTAAATAGCCCTCTGAGTTCCCCCTGGCAGGCAATCCTGAAAACAATCTGCTTAAGCCGGCGTAGCCCTGTTTGCTAGTTCACAGCCTTTGGTCCCGATCCAGCTTCTGGCTGCGCACAGAGCGTGGCTGGGAATTTGTCAAAATGTGACGCATCCCATTCAAAGGGATAGACCACATTTGTGGGCGATAATGGGCACAGAATCCCAATTGCACACATACTGACCACAGACCCTCCAAGTGTCCCTATTACAGAAGCCAGAATCCCAGAATGTCCTCCTTTTCCTTCAGACGTCCCTGATTTCGTCAGAGAAATGTTGGAGGGTATGGAATGGGACATCCCTATTTTCACTGGAGAAATATTGGAGGGTATGGAAAAGGACGTCCCTATTTTCATTGGAGAAATGTTGGAAGGTATGGAAAAGGACGTTCCTATTTTCATTGGAGAAATGTTGGAGGGTATGGAATAGGACGTCCCTATTTTCATCAGAGAAATGTTGGAGGGCATGGAATAGGACGTCCCTATTTTCATTGGAGAAATGTTGGAGGGTATGGAATAGGACGTCCCTATTTTCACTGGAGAAATGTTGGAGGGTATGGAAAAGGACTCCCTATTTTCATCAGAGAAATGTTGGAGGGTATGGAAAAGGATGTCCCTATTTTCATCAGAGAAATGTTGGAGGGTATGGAATAGGACGTCCCTATTTTCATCAGAGAAATGTTGGAGGGCATGGAATAGGACGTCCCTATTTTCATTGGAGAAATGTTGGAGGGTATGGAATAGGACGTCCCTATTTTCACTGGAGAAATGTTGGAGGGTATGGAAAAGGACTCCCTATTTTCATCAGAGAAATGTTGGAGGGTATGGAAAAGGATGTCCCTATTTTCATCGGAGAAATGTTGGAGGGTATGGAATAGGACGTCCCTATTTTCATTGGAGAAATATTGGAGGGGGTGTAATCAACGTAAACTGAATCAGTCTGGTTATTTCAATGTATTGTTATTACCCAGTCTTCAGCATTCAGAGAGAATGTTTGGAAATCTAAGTAAGTGAGTTGGCACACTATGTTGCAGTAGGGAGTAAATCACACACATTAAAAGCATGTAAAACAAATCCAGATATTTTAAGCAAATCCAGTGGCATTTAACCTCTCATTCCGCTCAGGTCTTCCTCTTTAGGAACCTCTCGCTTCTGCCCTTTTGTAAACAAATCAAACAGGAAGGTAAGTCAGCCTTGGGGACCCCACCCTTCCCAAACACCCCATCCATTGCTTTCGACTTCTGAGCCATCGTCTTGAGAGTCTTGCTCTCGCCTTCCATGGGGTTTCAAGGGAAGATCAGACACTGTCTGAATCCTGAATCCAAGCAGATTGGGCAATTTCCTTCCTGAGACCACGGCAAGACGACTAATGTCCTTGAAATATACTCGGAGTCCTGATTCCATGCTCTTTATTGCAGCTTGTAAAACAGACAGTGAATTGCCCCCCAAACCTCAGGCTTTTATATACATTATTTATACAATGAGTCCTGTCTGATTGGCTGATTCTGCTTCCCTCCTGGAGCCTGATTGGTCTTTTCCTGCAGGCCAATCCGTTGTTGCATTCTATGATCCTACCAGCCTATTAGGCTGATTAACTTTCTCCTGGAGCCTGATTGGGCTTTTCCTGCAAGCCAATCAGGTGTTGCATTCTAGGATCCTACTTGCCTATTGGTCTAGGATCCAAGGTTAGGAAATAACACCCCCACTCTCCCCAGAGCTCATAGGGAGGGACGTGATCACTGAGACAGGGTCCCCAAGACCCAGAACTTACTGGAAATAAGAGGGAAAGGTCTGTGGTTGGGGAATGGGGAAAGGAGCTAATACGATGGAAATATCTAAGATGAAAGAAGCAGCAGTTGAATGGGGATATGTTCATAGAATCATAGAATCTTAAGAGTTGGAAGGGACCCAAGGGTCATCTAGTCCAACCCCTCTGCAAGGCAGGGATCTCAGCTAAAGCATCCCTGACAGATGGCCACCCAACCTCTGCTGAAAAACCTCCAAGGAAGGAGAATTCACAACCTCCCAAGGGAGTCCATTCCACTGTCACACAGCTCTTGCTGTCAGAAAGTTTCTACGCATGTTCAGTCGGAATCACCCTACTTGTAACTTGGAGCCATGAGTTCGAGTCCAACCCTACAGAGCAGGAGAAAACAAGCTTGCTCCATCTCCCACGTGACAGCCCTTGAGGAATTTGAAGATGGCTATCCTATCTCCCTTGAGTCTTCTCTTTTCCAGGCTGTGAACGTTTCTGTGTTCAAACAGCGGTGCCGCAGTTAATGAAGGTAATTGAGGAGCAAGCTCTGTGATTTAGCCAGCCTTGTTAATTACGGCATGAAGAACTTCCAGGAAGAGACATTATTCCCCAGGGAATTGGCCCTTAGACTTCAGGGTGTGATGTGACATGATAGCCATCTTCAAAGATGGGCTGTCCCGTGGAAGATCCTGTCGTTTCTGCTGCTTCGGAGGGTAATAATAAAAATAAATTTTATTTATACCCCGCCCTCCCCAGCCAAGACCGGGCTCAGGGCGGCTAACACCAGGTATAAAAACAATTGATTGAAATAAAACTTAAAAACAAGATTAAAATGCAACATTAAAATGCAGCCTTGTTTTAGCAGAAACTCGAAAACGTTTTGGGGGATGAAAACGTCAAGTTTTCACCAAGGCTAACTAGCCAGACTGGTCCTAGGTGGGCCAGAAAAAAGCCAGGGAAGTCCCCAAATAGGAGTTCCATCACAGAAGGAGAAAGGAAAGAGGGGGAGGGGATCAAGTTGATTCCAAGCCAAAGGCCAGGCAGAACAGCTCCCTCTTACAGGCCCTGCGGAAAGAAATCAGATCCTGCAGGGCCCTGGTCCCATGAGACAGAGCGTTCCACCAGGCTGGAGCCAGTGTTGAAAAGGCCCTGGCTCTGGTTGAGGCAAATCTGACTTCCTTAGGGCCCGGGACCACTAGGGTGTTGATGAGGTTACTCTCCCTCTGACGGAGCGGGTTCGGAGCTTGGGGGTGTTCCTGGCTCTTTTGCTGTCACTCGAGACTCAGGTGGCCTCAGTGGCCCAGAGTGCCTTCCATCAGCTTCGGCTGGTGGCCCAGCTACGCCCCTGTTTGGATAGGGACTGCCTGACTACTGTTGTCGAGCTTCAAGGTTAGATTACTGCAATGCATTATACACGGGGCTGCCTTGAAGACAGTTCAGGAACTTCGGCTGGGGCAGAATTCAGCAACCAGGTTGCTCACCAAAGCAAGATGGTCTGAGCGTATTACACTGATCCGGGTCCGACTGCACTGGCTACCAATTAGTTCCCAGGCCCAATTCAAAGTGCTGGTTTTGACCTATAAAGCCTTAAATGGCTCAGGACTGCAATACCTCAAGGACCGCCTCTTCCCAGTCCCTGTGATCATCCTCTGAGGTTCTTCTTCATGTGTCTCCTCAATGAGAGGGCTAGAGGGCAGCAACACAAGAATGGGGCCTTTTCTGCGGTGGCTCTCTATTTGTCGAATGCTCTCCCCAGAGAGGTTCACCTGGCACCTTCATTAAACATCCTTAAAGTAAAGGTAAAGGGACCCCTGACCATTAGGTCCAGTCGCAGATGACCCTGGGGTTGCGGCGCTCATCTCGCTTTACTGGCAGAGGGAGCCGGCGTACAGCTTCCGGGTCATGTGGCCAGCATGACTAAGCCGCTTCTGGCAAACCAGAGCAGCGCACGGAAACACTGTTTACCTTCCCACCAGAGCGGTACCTATTTATCTACTTGCACTTCATGCTTTCAAACTGCTAGGTTGGCAGGAGCTGGGACTGAGCAGGGGGAGCTCACCCCGTCGCGGGGATTCGAACCGCTGACCTTCTGATCGGCAAGTCCTAGGCTCTGTGGTTTAACCCACAGCACCACCCGCATTCCGCCACAACTCTATAGTCGCCTTTAACTGGACTTAACTGTCCAGGGGTCCTTTACCTTTACCTATTTACAGTGGAACCTCTACCTGCGACCATAATCTGTTCCGGAGGTCGAAACGGGTCTCTGGGAGAGGTGCTGTTGTGGTCAGGCACTAGTGGCAACCACCGCTCCTGTGCATGCGCATGCGCAAACGGCGATCGCCACTGCTACGCATGCACGGCCAGTGGCAAAACTGCTGGTTGCTTCTGGGTTTGCTGCGGACACTGTGCGAAATGGGCACAAGCAGAGGCGGACGTAAGGAGAGGTCTGACTGTATTTATTACCCGCCCTTCACCATAAGGTCCCAAAGCAGGTCACAGCATTAAAAACAAAGTTAGAAACAATTTATAACCATGCAAATGAGGTGGATCTTAACAACGTTGCACCTCAAGCATCAAAAACCAGGACAAAGAGGAGAGCTTTCTCCAAAATCTGTGTAAGGACGTTGGTACAAAAAAATGTGTGTTATTGGGAGAGACACTCGTGCTAAAATGCTGATAAATTTTCACAGGGACTTTTTAAAAAAAGCCTAGTTTGTAAAGTAGTGCAGAATCTAAGATCGGGGGGGACCGAGGAACCGAGAGAAATCCAAACGGAGCCATTTATTTCCCCGTGCCTTCAAGGCAGACCTTCTACGTGTGTTCACGAGGAGGAAGAAAGAGAGAGAGAAAGAGGGGGCGGCTATTTTTCTTGAAGAATAAACAAGCCGTGATTTCTCCTCCTCAGCCCTTTGCTTAAACATGAAGGCAGCACCAGGGCTCATAACATCCGGCTCGAGGGGCCGGCTTCTGCTATCAGGCAGGAAACAGCTCTGGATACATCCGCTCCTTCGCCTCGGCAGCACAAGCCACCTCCAGTGGCAAGATCTGGCAGGAAAACACGAGTGTCGTGCCTTGATTCCTTCTCCTTTTGCACAGCAGGAGCCTTGCCTCTGCAGCTCAGGGCGGGGAAAATATTTTGCCTTCCCTAACAGATTAAGGCAAGAGAAAGTTTTCTGACTTGGAAGAGTAGGAGGATCTGTACGGCTAATGTCTCGCCTAGTGGCCTTGTCCCAGAGGTGGCCGCAAACACAGCTTTGAGAGTCTTTGATAAAGATTGACCTCTTTCATGGAATTATAGGACCTTAAGGACGCCTAGGGCTTGTTGATCGGAAGGTTGGCGGTTCGAATCCCCGCGACGGGGTGAGCTCCCGTTGCTCTGCCCCAGCTCCTGCCAACCTAGCAGTTCGAAAGCACGTCGAAGTGCAAGTAGATAAATAGGTACCGCTCCGGCGGGAAGGTAAACGGCGTTTCTGTGCACTGCTCTGGTTTGCCAGAAGCGGCTTAGTCATGCTGGCCACATGACCCGGAAGCTGTACGCTGGCTCCCTTGGCCAATAAAGCGAGATGAGCGCCGCAACCCCAGAGTCGTCTGCGACTGGACTAATGGTCAGGGGTCCCTTTACCTTAAGATCCACAAATGACAACATTTTGGAGGTCCCAAGTTGCAAGGTGGTTGGATTGGTCTCAACTAGGGCCAGGGCCTTTTCAGTACTGGCCCCGACTTGGTGGAATGCTCTGTCCCAAGAGACTAGGGCCCTGCAGGACTTGACATCTTTCCGCAGGGCCTGCAAGACAGAGCTGTTCCGCCTGGCCTTTGGTTTGGACTCAGTCTGACCCTTATGTTTCCCTCCCCTTTATGATTTTGACATTTAAAATAAGGCTGCATTTCAAATTGTATTTTAACCCGTATTTTAAATTGATGTCCCCCCCCCCCATTATGTCTTTACTGTAATTTTACTGGTGTTAGCCGCCCTGAGCCTGGCTCTGGCCGAGGAGGGCGGGGTATAAATAAATTTTATTATTATTATATTATTATTATTATTATTATCTAATTTGACCCCCTGTAATGCAGGAATCTCAGCTAAAACAAGTTCAATACCTTGCTACGCAAATACAGTTGTCACAATACAAAGAGTGCAACAGGCTGAATGATAATAACTGTGAAAATTTTACTGGTTATTTCCTGTAAGTTACTTCTTGTAAGTAACCTAAGGATTGTGTTACACAGGAACTTACAAGAAGAAGCAGTAAGAAAAGATAGGAAAAGAAAAAATGTACAGTAGTACCTTGGGTTAAGAACTTAATTCGTTCTGGAGGTCCGTTCTTAACCTGAAACTGTTCTTAACCTGAAGCACCACTTTAGCTAATGGGGCCTCCTGCTGCTGCTGCGCCGCCGGGGCACGATTCTGTTCTCAACTTGAAGCAAAGTTCTTAACCTGAAGCACTATTTCTGGGTTAGCGGAGTCTGTAACCTGAAGCGTATGTAACCCGAGGTACCACTGTATTTATATTGGAATTAGCCTCATAAGTTGTACACTGTTCATATGAACTGCATATGTTGCACCTACTGGGCTAGACCTTTACGATAGGAAATAGCCAGTAAAATTTTCACAGTTGTTATCATTCAGCCTGTTGCACTTTGTGTATTGTGGAATCTCAGCTAAAGCGCCTCTGCTTTAAAACCTCCAAAGAAAGGAGAGTCCAGCGAGGGAATCCGCTCCACTGTCAAGCAGCTTTTACCAACAGAAAGTCCTTTCTGAGATTTAGTTGGAAACTCCTTTTCTTACAATTTGAATCCATCGGTTCGCCCCCCTCCCCACTCTCTGGAGCAGCAGAAAACACGATTTGCAGGAACGCGACACATTTGCAGGCTACTCTGAAACCAGAACTAAGCTGCTCTTCTTAGGAGCAGATATTTTGCAGAGTCCTGATCCGAAGGCTGCAGCATCCACAACATTTCCTTTCTTGGCTGACAAGGGTTTTAACTCCTGAAATTCTGAGGGTGGCAATCAAGGGTATTGGGGGGGGGGGGAAGGTGGAAATCACCACCCGATTCTCAAGATTCAAGGAAATGATCTGCCAGGGATGCACTGACACACATGGGTCATGTTCCAGCAGCTATCCGGGAAGGGTGATGTAATGATGGCTCATGATTACTAACACAGCAGTCAGCACGGCGATCATATAGGCTGCAGATGGACCTGAATGATGGGTAATTTTTTATTTTTGTTTAAATTAAAATAGAATTTCCATTCCTCTAGCTCCAGGGATCTTGGTGCAGCCCCTGACAGTTCGAATGAGCTTCTGCAAGTAGTACCCCAGAGGGTACTGCTGAACTTGTGACTGTCTTTTTAAAAAGTCATCGTGAAAATTCACGAGCGTTTCAAATGTATGCGTTTTTGCATGCAATTCTTCTTTTGCATTTTTGCAAAGCAATCGTCCCTAATGCATGTATGCATGCTGTTTGCACTGACATATGCACATAACAGCAGTCACGAAATTAAAAGACGCCTGCTTCTTGGGAGAAAAGCGATGACAAACCTAGACAGCATCTTAAAAAGCAGAGACATCACCTTGCCAACAAAGGTCCGTATAGTTAAAGTTATGGTTTTCCCAGTAGTGATGTATGGAAGTGAGAGCTGGACTATAAAGAAGGCTGATCGCCAAAGAATTTATGCTTTTGAATTATGGTGTTGGAGGAGACTCTTGAGTCCCATGGACTGCAAGAAGATCCAACCTCTCCATTCTGAAGGAAATCAGCCCTGAGTGCTCACTGGAAGGACAGATCCTGAAGCTGAGGCTCCAAGACTTTGGCCACCTCATGAGAAGAGAAGACTCCCTGGAAAAGACCCTGATGTTAGGAAAGATGGAGGGCACAAGGAGAAGGGGACGAAAGAGGACGAGATGGTGGGACAGTGTTCTCGAAGCTACCAGCATGAGTTTGACCAAACTGCAGGAGGCAGTGGAAGACAGGAGTGCCTGGCGTGCTCTGGTCCAGGGGGTCACGAAGAGTCGGACACGACTAAACAACAACATGCACACTTTACCGGACTATCTGCAATTTTGCTTGGCTGGAGAACTGCATTGCAAAATTCAGAGAAGTGGGGATTTCAGAAGATGGCTGTGTTTTGGTTTGCAGGTTGTCTTGGAAATTGGAAATTGGGTATGATTGACTGTCAGCGTGAACTGAATTGAATTTCTTCTCCAGCCCAACTGGTGGGTCATGCCCTACACATCAGGTAATCCCGTCTGCCTCCCTCTTTGTGGCTCCCACTGTTGGAAGGTGCTGACTCTAATTGCTTCATAGCAGAGCCAAAAATGTGCCAGAGGGACATTCCTCTCTTCTGTCTCGCTAGGATCGTGAAGGCCTCATTGCGGACAGTAACTTCCCAGCCCTCCTCAGGCCATCTGGGGCTACTTCCAGACAAGCTGATCGTTGAGCCCTGTCAATCCTCCACTCTTTCTGGAGAATCCAAAAGCTGTTTTGCTATTTTGTTAACAGGGTTTTGGATTTAATTTTCCAAAATAAAAGTGGCAGTTTAACTCTCAGACCTGCATGCTAACATAACACACATAGCACCACTTCCCCTGCTGAATTTATCGAGTGGGTTCTTCTCTGAGAAAAACGATCTAGCATGCAGATCGACAACAACAAGAACAACAACAAGAACAACAACAACAACTTATTATTTATACCCCACTCATCTGGATGGGTTTCCCCAGCCTCTCTGGGCAGCTTCCAACAAAATATTAAAAATACAATAAAACATCAAACATTAAAAACTTCCCTGGAGGAAGCATATCGGTATGTAACGAATGAAGCTTTGCATAGTTAAAAAAAAAGAAAAATGGTGCAAAAAGTATGAAGTATAGAGGTAATCTACATTAGACACAACAATTTAGAAACAGTAAAAATTTCGAGGTCTTAGAACAAAGGAAGGAAGTCAATATGTGTATATGTACATAATGATTAGAATGATGATATGGTTTCATTTGTAGATGTGTGCTTTTGTTTTTTGTTTGTTCATGTGTGGTTTTTTTTCTTGTGTTTTGCTTTTTCCCCTTGTTTTATTTTGGATTCAATGTTTGTAATTTTTGTTGTAATTTTGCATGGGGGGGGGAACCTTCCCTAAACAGGGCTGCCTTCAGATGTCTTCTAAATGTCAGGTAGTTCTTTATCTCTTTGACATCTGATGGGAGGGCATTCCACAGGGCGGGTGCCACCACCGAGAAGGCCCTCTGCCTGGTTCTCTGTAACCTCATTTCTCACAGGGAGGGAACCTGCAGAAGGCCCTCGGAGCTGGACCTCAGTGTCCAGGCTGGACGATGCGGGTGGAGATGCTCCTTCAGGTATACTGGGCCAAGGCCATTTAGGACAACTACCCGGGAGATGGTACCATTCTCCCTTCTGTGAAATGAGCAGTAGGGTTTCAGCTACCAGTTCCCGGGGAATACCAGTTTAACTCACTTCAATTCCATGGCATGGATTTCCCCTGAGATTGGATGGGAGAAGGACGGTCGATGGAACGCAATTGCCGCTTTTTAGTTCGGAGAAAAGGTGAGTAAGAAGCAACTTGATGGAAGTTTGCAAAAAAATTATGCCTGGCATCAAGAAAGAGAAGAGGGGAACGCTTTTCTTTCACTCTCCTAACACTGGGACTTGTGGATATCCGAGGAATCTGAAGGATGGGAGATTCAAGATGGATAAAAGAAGGACTTCGCTCCCACAAGGACGGCCACCAACCAATGATCGCCACCAAATTTGGATGGCTTTAAAAGAGGATTAGACAAATTCATGGAGAAGACAATGAATGGCTTTTAGCTGTGATGGCTCTCATTTCTGAAACCACAGGAGGCGAGAGGGCTCTTGTGCTCAGATCCTGCTTCCATTGAGGCATCTGATTGTCTACACCAGGCAAACTTGCCCCTCCAGCTGTTTTGGGACTACAACTCCCATCATCCAGCTAACAGTATGCGGATGATACCCAGCTCTACCTCTCTTTTAAATCAGAACCAGTGAAGGCGGTGAAGGTCCTGTGTGAGTGTCTGGAAGCGGTTGGAGGATGGATGGCGGCTAACAGATTGAGGTTGAATCCTGACAAGACAGAAGTACTGTTTTTGGGGGACAGGAGGCGAGCAGGTGTGGAGGATTCCCTGGTCCTGAATGGGGTAACTGTGCCCCTGAAGGACCAGGTGCGCAGCCTGGGAGTCATTTTGGACTCACAGCTGTCCATGGAGGCACAGGTCAAATCTGTATCCAGGGCAGCTGTTTACCAGCTCCATCTGGTACATAGGCTGAGACCCTATCTGCCTGCAGACTGTCTCGCCAGAGTGGTACATGCTCTGGTTATCTCCCGCTTGGACTACTGCAATGCGCTCTACGTGGGGCTACCTTTGAAGGTGACCCGGAAACTACAACTAATTCAGAATGCGGCAGCTAGACTGGTGACTGGGAGTGGCCGCCGAGACCATATAACACCGGTCTTGAAAGACCTACATTGGCTCCCAGTACGTTTCCGAGCACAATTCAAAGTGTTGGTGCTGACCTTTAAAGCCCTAAATGGCCTTGGTCCAGTATATCTGAAGGAGTGTCTCCTCCCCCATCGTTCTGCCCGGACACTGAGGTCCAGCTCCGAGGGCCTTCTGGCGGTTCCCTCACTGCGAGAGGCCAAGTTACAGGGAACCAGGCAGAGGGCCTTCTCGGTAGTGGCGCCCGCCCTGTGGAACGCCCTCCCATCAGATGTCAAAGCGATAAACATCTACCTGACATTCAGAAGACATCTGAAGGCAGCCCTGTTCAGGGAAGTTTTTAATATGTGACATTTTAGTGTATCTTTCATCTTTGTTGGAAGCCGCCCAGAGTGGCTGGGGAATCCCAGCCAGATGGGCGGGGTACAAATAATAAATTATTATTATTATTATTATTATTATTATTATTAAACAGGACCAGTGGTCAGGGATGATGGGAACTGTAGTCCCCAAACAGCTAGAGGGCCAAGTTTGGCAAAGCCTGGTCTACAGGATGCTGCACTAAGACAGGCCGGATCCTGCGGGCTCCTATGATGTTCTGATGTGCACATGAAATGCTTTTGGAAGCAATGTCCAAACATGTCATTATTTTTTTATGACCTGTAACGTTATCATTACTTGATTGGGCTTAATTGGGTTGCTGCGGTTAGATTGCTCTTCGCAAAGGTTGAGACGCAATCATCAGCCCGCCAGGTTTATCAACGGCTTGTTGATTGATGGGTGCCTTTTAGCAGGGGGGCGGTGGGGGGGCAGGGAGGATGAACTATTTGGCAACCGCCGGTTTTCTCTACCCAGACCTAAGATGCAGAATAGGCTCGTTCAAAGTGCCTCGATTGCAGGTGAAGCAAAAGATGTCGATAGCTTCTTTATCTCGAAGATAGCATCGTACCGCCCAGCCGTTGCATAAACCCTCTTCAAAGCAACACATGAACGCTGATCAACAAACCGCCTCCGCATTGCATTCTTGAGGTTTCCCATGTTGTCAGAATTGCTCGATATTTAATGTGATTCCTTGATTGGGCTTAATTGGGTTGCAGTTCCTAGGGCGGGCAGATGAAGTCAGAGAGGCATCCCCAATGCATTTCAATGGGGATATACCGTATTTTTCCGTCTATAAGACGCCCCCATGTATAAGATTCCCCATATTTTGGGGGACTCCAATTTAAGAAAATGGGGGGCAATACTATCCATGTATAAGATGAGCCCAGATTATGAACATTATTTTAGAGTAAAAAAAAAGTACGGTAATAACCTCTTGCCATCACCACAGAACCAGCACTATTACAAGTCCCACATAATACCTGTTCCACGTTTGTAAGAAATCATTTTTTAGTCTGGCGGTGGCTACACTTTGGAATTCCCCGCCTATTGATATCAGACTGTGTGCTCTTGGGTGCCTGCTAAAAACATTTTTGTTTAGATAGGTCTACTCAGATGCGTAGAACATTGGCGTGTGTTTTAACCCATTTTTATTTCTTTGCTGATTTTGTTTCCCTGGAATGTTTTTAACTATTTATTCTCTCCGTAACGCACTTTGAGGCTTTTATGACAACCAAGCGGCGTGTGACTTTTATGAAATAAACGAACAAGCAAACCAGACCATCGCTTTTAACATGCACTTCGCTTTTGTTCCATCTGGAGAACCGAGGGCGTAAATAGCAATGAAGGAAACTTTCCGGGAAGATCTCCTCCACAACCCTGCTCCGTCGTGGCTCCCCAGTATTCCTTGGCTGTGTGTATGTGAGGGAGGGGGTGCTGTTGAACTGAACAATTAAAACAAGTTGTGTGTAAATGCATCTAGAGTAATAACGCTCTCTGACGTTTAGGGAAGTTTTTAATGTTTTATGTTTTATCATGTTTTCAATATTCTGTTGGGAGCCGCCCAGAGTGGCTGGGATGGGTTATAAATAATTTGATGTTGTTGCTGCTGCTGCTGTTGTTGTTGTGAGCTTTTGGGGGCACAGTTGTTGAGATTCCCCCCCAAAAAATCTCTAAAAGAGTAATGAGGTCTAGTGCCGAGGGCCTTCTGGCAGTTCCCTCACTGCAAGAAGCCAAGTTACAGGGAACGAGGCAGAGGGCCTTCTCGGTGGTGGCACCCTCCCTGTGGAACGCCCTCCCACCAGATGTCAAAGAGAAGAACAACTACCAGACTTTTAGAAGGCAGCTGAAGGCAGCCCTGTTTAGGGAAGATTGTAATGTTTAACAGACCACTGTATTTTAATACTTTGTTGGAAGCCGCCCAGAGTGGCTGGGGAAACCCAGCCAGATGGGCGGGGTATAAATAATAAATTATTATATTATTATTATAATTAGAATGAACATTTTCATTCAGCTACTTTAAGGAAATTCAACAAAAACACAATACTTCCAATATGGTAAGGCTGCCGCACCTCTGGGTTTCCCCGGATTTTTTTGAGATTTTCTGAAATTTCGCCCAGACACTATCTCCAATGGGTCAATCCTGTATACATCTGGGAAAACATGGATGTATGGCAGTCCTACCAGAAGGACTTCCTTCCTCCATTGTAGGCTCCCTTCCAACTCAGCAATTCTATGATTCTATTATTTGCTGAAGCAAAACGATGCTGGTACTTCCCTCTAGGTTGAGGTGATTCAGTGTTAATGCGTCCAGAGAGTGATCATTCCATGAACATCCTCCCTCTTTGCTAACGTTTTCTGAATACAGTGGTACCTTGGGTTACAGACGCTTCAGGTTACAGACGCTTCAGGTTACAGACTCCGCTAACCCAGAAATAGTACCTTGGGTTAAGAACTTTGCTTCAGGATGAGAACAGAAATCTTGCTCTGGTGGCGCGGCAGCAGCGGGAGGCTCCTTTAGCTAAAGTGGTGCTTCAGGTTAAGAACAGTTTCAGGTTAAGAATGGACCTCCAGAACGAATTAAGTACTTAACCCGAGGTACCACTGTATGTGTGTGTCATGCACACAGCATACATCTAAAGCACATTTGAAGCGCATGGCTTGATCCAAAGCATGCTACGAAGTGTAGTTTGTTAAGGGTGCTGGGAATTGTAGCTCTGTGGCGCTGGTGGGGAGTCCAGTTCCCTGGATTATTTGGGGCAAGCTATGCATCTGAAAGGGGTGTGGGTGGTGCTGTGGGTTAAACCACAGAGCCTAGGGCTTGCCGATCAGAAGGTCGGCGGTTCGAATCCCCACAATGAGGTGAGCTCCCGTTACTCGGTCCCTGCTCCTGCCAACCTAGCAGTTCGAAAGCATGTCAAAGTGCAAGTAGATTAATAGGTACCGCTCCGGTGGGAAGGTAAACAGCGTTTACATGTGCTGCTCTGGTTCGCTGGAAGCGGCTTAGTCATGCTGGCCACATGACCCGGAAGCTGTACGCTGGTTCCCTCGGCCAATAAAGCGAGATGAACGCCGCAACCCCAGAGTCGGCCACGACTGGACCTAATGGTCAGGGGTCCCTTTACCTTTACCTTTATGCACCTGAAAGGTAAGAAACTAAGGCCTCATCCACACCATCCATTTAAAGCACAATGATATCACTTGGTTCTCAAACTTTTTTCTCCGCTCTACTCTTTCGGAATAAAAATTTGCTTGTGCCACATCAATTTTTTTTTTGGGGGGGGCAAGAAATACCTTGGAAAACAAAAAGAAACAACTCCCATCAGTGCCTGATTTAGAATAGGGCTACCATACATCTCCAGATTTTCTTGGACATTACTGGGATTTCAAAGGCGCTTTGAATTGCATCTTAAGCAAGTAAATTGAAAGTTGCGTCTTTTCAGAGTCTCAAAACAAAACAAAACAAAACAGAACAGAACTCAACAGTTTTGGGGTTTTCCTTAAAGAAAGCTCAACAATTCAGGGGTCTCCTGGCTTTTACTTTATGAAATATGGCAACCCTAACCTAGAACACAACTAAAGACAACAAAAGAATATTTTGAAACTACTTGTACTCATTTTCTCCTTGTATAAGAACAAGCACGAAGGAGGGTCCCAGCCCGCTCACAGGTGCTTATAATATCAGTGGAAACAGTTGGTAACCGCCTTCAAATTTAACCTGAAGATTGCCACTTGTCCAGTTTTAACTTTAACTTTAATTTGTTTGAATTAATTGTGGGATGTATCTTAATTTATTGATCGCTTGTTTTTATGCATTGTCTTACTTGTATGATGTTAGCGGCTCTGAGCCCGGCTTTGGCTGGGGAGGGCGGGATATAAATAACATTTTTTATTATTATTACTAAGCACTTCCGCCCTGCAGAGGAGGTGGGATTGCCGGCGTCATGGCCCCACCATGCGCACGGTGGCTGGAGCCCAGTCCCCGCACGATTGGGGGAATCCCTAGCCGTGACACCCCCTGGCCAGCCAATCGGCATGGCCCACCCGATTTAAACACAGGCGTGGCCGGGGATCTCCCTCTTTTCCTGCCTACCAGCTGTTCCTGTTTCCCACCCTCCTGCCCTATAAGGTATTCGTTCCTTGACCTTGCTATGGACCTTGGTTGGCCGCCATTGAGGGGCCTGATAGGAATTTTTCCACTTGGCAAATTGGCACCAGCCACTTGGTTTTCGCCTACCTGGTAGCAAATCATCACAGCTTTCTGGGTATTGGTGGTTAGGCATTGGTATTGTTCTGTAGATGGAAGAGGGGAGGTAGTGCCATCACCTGCCCCGCATATTGAAGGGTAGTCCAATAAAGGATTCTGGGGGGCGTGGCCCTGTCCGTAGCCTATGGAGGTGAGGGCCTAAGGCATGCCCCCGAGTGGTGACCCTGGGGGAATTCCTAGTTGATGTGCATCAGCAGGACTCCCCCTACTGGTGGTTAACCCTTCCCGGACTTCAAGCGGACGGGCTGGAGTCAGATAAAGTCGGTTAGGACCAATGCCTAAGCCAGTACCGCTCATCACCCGTAAACAACAGTGGCGTAGCATGGGTGGTCAGCACCCGGGGCAAGGCAAGTAATTTGCGCCCTCTAACCCGTGGATTTGCGCCCCCTAACCCGTGGATTTGCCCTAACCCCAGATGTTGCGCCCGGTGCGGCCGGCCCCCCCAGCACCCCCCACGCTACGCCACTGGTAAACAATAAAGTTGTGGCCATATTTAGCCCATTAACCTTAAATAATTGTGTCATGTGTCTTTATTTCCACTGGGGAGGACGGGAACTCGCCATGCAACCACTACTACACTACACTACACTGAAGGATGAGACTCTTAATCCTAGTGTTGGGGGTTTGCGTCCCACATTGGGCAAAAGATCCCTGCATTTCAGGGGGTTAGACTAGATGACTCTAGCGGTCCCTTCCAACGCTACAATTCTATGTTTAAATATTTCTTTGATTGCCCTTGAATCTTCCTGCCGCACTTGCCACCGTCTCCTGCTGCACCCTTTGAGAACTGCTGCTTTAAACAGCCTTGGCTTCCTCCACAGAATTATGGGAGCTATAGTTTGTGAAAGGTGCTGAGAGTTGCTAGGAAGCCCTTGTTCAGCCCCACCCGCCGCCTGAGCTACAATTCCCTGAGTCGTTTGTCAATCAATTCCTGTCCTCAATGAACTCTGGGAGGGAGATCCTAACAAATCTCAGTATCTTTATTACTCTACAGCTCCCAGAATTTTTTTTAGGGGTGCCACATCTGTTTAAAGTGGCATTACAGCGCTTTGAATGTATTTTTCTTCTTCTTTTTAATTTTGTTTTCAATTAATATTTTATAGAAGAATTTCAATAACGGTGTTTCAAATGTAGTGTGTGGTCTTTTATCTCTGTAAAAGGAATGAGAATCCACCTTCCCCAAGCCTTCTGCTCTCCTAAAAAAATGACAATTTTCATATAAAAATGCATTTATTTAACTTAAATACTTTATGCCAACAGAAAATGTCCACACTTAAGATCACAGAGGGGAGCAAAATTAAAAGGAACGTCTTAGCTTAAACATCGTGGTGTTTAATTCATTTATTTATATATATATTTATATATATATAAGTATTATTTGTATATTAAATCACACAATTCAGGGACATTATTAGAAAAACAAAAACAAAAACAAGGATGATATAAACCCGCTAACTAATCATTACAATAAGAATAACTCTATTAAATAACTGATTAACAAAGGAGGGAGCAGGAACCGTTCAATTTCCATCGATACAAGAAAGTCCCAGAAATGGTGGAGATCCTGTGAAGCAGATATGTACAATGTCATTCCAGGCAGAGATACACTGATGCGGGGAAAGGGACGAGTTAAAACATTAAAAGCATCTTCCTTCAGTGACAGTTTGATAAAAACACCAGAGCATTGTGAGGTTGTGGAATCCTTTCCAACAAAGCTTTGCAGAGACTTTGTGCCAGCGATGAGGAAGATGTTTGGATGTGAAACGGAGAAGATTAATTGGGTGTGTGTGTGTGTGTATGTGCAGAACAGGCTGTTAAATTAATTAATTTCACACAGTCAGGGGATCTAGTTAAAGCCAAGACTCAGCCCTGGAGCACACGAATGAATCACATCTCTGAGAATCTGCTATCCGGATAGCCAGCCTCTGAAATGAATCACAAAACACCTGAAACGTCTGAACTTTTCAACCGGCAGTGTCAGCCTGCAAAACTGACACACTATTTCTGTAAGGCCCCCTAAATTTTAGTCTGCTCATGAAACCGCACCCTCGACACACATTTAACTCGGGCGGTGAGTTTTAAAGACGGGGCCGTAAATCGTTTACTCTATGGCATTCCCACTCACGTCAGTGGCGTTGCAACAGTGTGGGAGCAGTCGCCGGATCGCGGAAAGAAACAAGGACCACAACTTCTCGTCTTGCAAAATGGCAAAATCTTTGGAGAGGCTGGACCACAGAGGCTGCCAGAACATAGCTGCTTACATGGGAAATGTCCCTCTTAGAGAGACAGGGTGAGAATTTGCCTGCCGTATCTGCCAAAGGAGAGAGAATTCCTGTTCCCCCCCTTAAGTTCCAATTTAAAAGACACACATTTTCAGTGCGCAACTCATGTGCGCACCGCAAAATGAAACATGCAAAGCAGGACAGGAAGGATCTTTTCATTTTCTCGTTTTTCCACTGGCAGAAATTTGCATTTTTGAAATTATTATTCCTCGTGAAAATTCATCCCCACTTCAGCGCCAATTCCTCTGAATGAACACATTTTTTGCATCCAGTTTTTGACTAACGTACACATTTCGGCAAGCTGTTTCCCCCGATAAAATGTGTTTTTGTATGTGGGTTGTTTTTTTTTTTGCTAAGATACGCATTTTGTGTGCACTTTCCCCAATATATGCAACAGTGCACAGACTGTTTGGTTGAGGGGTGGCACTGCAAAAATCAAACTCTCGCACATTTCTAAGGACAAACACGTCTCAGTTTGCATATTGGCTCAAGAAGAGGCAAATGGGGTAGTTTCTCAATAAAAGGAAAACAAACACAAATTTATCCCCCTTTCCTAGATCCACCAGTTTGTAGCCTTAAGAAACTAAGAGGAGCCCTGCTGGGTTTCGCAAACTTGGGCCTCCTGTGGTTTTTGGACTACAGTCCCCATCATCCCTGACCACTGGTCCTGCTAGCTAGGGATGGTGGCAGTTGTAGCGCAACAACACCTGGAGACCCAAGTTTGGGAAACTCGGGTTTAGGTTCAGAGAAGAATGGGATGGTTCGACTTGCAACACAATGGCTGCTGCAGATGGCCGGGACATGGAAACCTCTCTCGTTTTCTTGCCACACCGAGAGCATGGCATCTTGGCATGTCGTGCAAAGCAACGTGAAGCTGGAGGAGTGTTTGTGGATGACAAGCCACACCCTGACCTGATCTGCCACGCTGGGCCTACAAAGAGCCGTTTCATGAAGTGTGGAAATGGCCCAGAGTGGCGGATCAGGGAGTGGTTTGCTTGTCACCCTACCTTCTAATTTAATGAATGCTGACCAGGACAAAAACAAATGACGCAGGAGGAGGTGACACAACAGCTCCTCTCCATAGTGAAAAAGGATGTTCCAGAGGCAGAAAGCACAGGAGCTGTGGGGGGCAGAAAAAAGCCCCCCCCAAGTTACATTTGGATTAAAAGTTCTCGTTACAGGTAGGTAGCTGTGTTGGTCTGCTGTAGTCGAAACAAAATAAAAATTCCTTCCAGTAGAGACACCACCTTGCCAACAAAGGTCCGTATAGTTAAAGCTATGGTTTTCCCAGTAGTGATGTATGGAAGTGAGAGCTGGACCATAAAGAAGGCTGATCGCCAAAGAATGGATGCCTTTGAATTCTGGTGCTGGAGGAGACTATTGAGAGTCCCATGGACTGCAAGAAGATCATACCTCTCCATTCTGAAGGAAATCAGCCCTGAGTGCTCACTGGAAGGACAGATCCTGAAGCTGAGGCTCCAATGCTTTGGCCACCTCGTGAGAAGACTCCCTAGGAAAGACCCTGATGTTGGGAAAGATGGAGGGCACAAGGAGAAGGGGGCGACAGAGGATGAGATGGTTGGACAGTGTTCTCGAAGCTACCAGCATGAGTTTGACCAAACTGTGGGAAGCAGTGGAAGACAGGAGTGCCTGGCATGCTCTGGTCCATGGGGTCACGAAGAGTTGGACACGACTAAACGACTAAACAAGCATCTTAGAGACCAACTAAGTTTGTTCTTGGTATGAGCTTTCTTGTGCATGCACACTTCTTAAGATACACTGAAACAGAAGTAACCAGAACCTTATATATAGTGAGAGGGTGGGGAGGGGTATTACTCAGAAGGGTGAGGAAAAAGCAAGGGATGAGAAAGATCTAACCCTATACAAGATCTGAAAGTAGCTGTAATATTACAAAAGAATTTCAGAAAAAGACTGGAAAGAGAAGTTGCTGAATTGCAACTTATTACCAAACTTAAAACCATGGAGAGACCTGGTCTGAATAGAGACATTGGATTCTTATCTCATTATTCATGATAAAGCTATTTTTGGCCATCTCTTCCCTTGCTTTTTCCTGTAAGACCAATTGCAGTCGTTAACAGTCATCAACTGGCTTACCACACCTATCAGCCAATCACCCATTTCCAACACCCTTCTGAGTAATACCCCTCCCCACCCTCTCACTATATATAGGTCTGGTGTATCTGAAGAAGTGTGCATGCACATGAAAGCTCATACCAATAACTAACTTAGTTGGTCTCTAAGGTGCTACTGGAAGGAATTTTTTAATTTTGTTTTGTTTTGGATTAAAAGGTTTGGGCAAAAACGTCACTGCCAAGAGAGCCATTAAGTCAGGCTTCCTCAGCCTCGGCCCTCCAGATGTTTTTGGCCTACAACTCCCATGATCCCTAGCTAGCAGGACCAGTGGTCAGGGATGATGGGAACTGTAGTCTCAAAACATCTGGAGGGCCGATGTTGAGGAAGCCTGCATCAAGTGATGGAATGAGCTGGCTTGAAAGACTGGGAGCTTCTAGAGAAGGCTGGTTAAGAACCTTAGAAGAGCTGGCTGGGTCAGAACTGTAGACTATCTCCTCCACAGTGGCCAGTCAGATGCCTGTGGGAAACCTGCGAGCAAGACATGAACACAAGAGCCCTTCCTCCTCCAGGAATTTGTCTAATCCTTTTCCAAAGCCACCCATGTTGGTGGCCACAGCTGCCTCCTGTGTCAGGGAGTTCCACAAGTGAACTATGGCATTCCTTGAAGAAATGCTTCCTTGAATCTGGCCTGAACCTTCCAACATTCAGCTGCATTGGATAGTTCTGGCCTTACGAGAGAGGGGATTTTCTCTCTGGGTTTTCTCTGTTGCCATCATTGGGCAGCTGTCTTGGGGGGGGGGAAGATTTCTTAGAGGAGACAGTTGGATGGTCGCCAGGCCACTTCTATCAGGGCTCTCGGAGAGTATTCAAACTTCACCTTGCCTAGCAAAATGGTCTGCTCTGAAGCACTGGTCCCCGTTGAAAATACCCTAATTCGGTACTATCTGTTGATGAAATGTAAACAGAGGTTTATAGAAAGTATGCATGGTGAGAAGGAATCTGGGGTTAGAGGGAGAAATTTGCTTCCTCCTCCTCCTTCCAGATGAGATCTGGGGGTCACCAAGCAAGGCTGACGAGCAGTCGACTCCTGGCGGACAAGGCTTCTCTGCACAAGGTGCAGAAAACATTGAGCATTCACTGTTTGAGTTGTCACCATTGCCAGCAACTCAAAGAACCTGAGAAGGGGCTTAGGGCAGATGGACAGAGGACAAAAGTCTCAAAGGCTTGATGATCTAAACCAGTGTTTCCCAACCTTGGTCCTCCAGCTGTTTTTCGACTACAACTCCCATCATCCCTAGCTAGCAAGACCAGTGGTCAGGGATGATGGGAATTGTAGTTCAAAAACAGCTGGAGGCCCAAGGTTGGGAAACACTGATCTAAACAGAACCTCCAGGTTCAGAGGCAATGTATCCCTGAATGCCAGGCACCAGAATCAAAGAATAACCACGGCTACTAGGTGAAGAATTGATGCTTTTGAATTCTGGTGCTGGAGGAGACGCTTGAGAGTCCCATGGACTGCAAGAAGATCAAACCTCTCCATTCAGAAGGAAATCAGCCCTGAGTGCTCACTGGAAGGACAGATCCTGAAGCTCAGGCTCTAATACCTTGGCCACCTGATGAGAAGAGAAGACTCCTTGGAAAATTATGAATTCTGGTGCTGGAGGAGACTCTTGAGAGTCCCATGGACTGCAAGAAGATCAAACCTCTCCATTCTGAAGGAAATCAGCCTTGAGTGCTCACTGGAAGGACAGATCCTGAAGCTCAGGCTCTAATACCTTGGCCACCTGATGAGAAGAGAAGACTCCTTGGAAAATTATGAATTCTGGTGCTAGAGGAGACTCTTGAGAGTCCCATGGACTGCAAGAAGATCAAACCTCTCCATTCAGAAGGAAATCAGCCCTGAGTGCTCACTGGAAGGACAGATCCTGAAGCTCAGGCTCTAATACCTTGGCCACCTGATGAGAAGAGAAGACTCCTTGGAAAATTATGAATTCTGGTGCTAGAGGAGACTCTTGAGAGTCCCATGGACTGCAAGAAGATCAAACCTCTCCATTCTGAAGGAAATCAGCCCTGAGTGCTCATTGGAAGGACAGATCCTGAAGCTA
The DNA here is from genome assembly GCF_964188315.1 of Podarcis muralis. NCBI lineage: Eukaryota > Metazoa > Chordata > Lepidosauria > Squamata > Lacertidae > Podarcis > Podarcis muralis. The sequence goes on from NC_135657.1 coordinate 5,283,390, forward strand.
AGGCTCCAATACCTTGGCCACCTAATGAGAAGAGAAGACTCCTTGGAAAAGAACCTGATGTTGGGAAAGATGGAGGGCACAAGGAGAAGGGGACGACAGAGGATGAGATGGTGGGACAGCGTTCTCGAAGCTACCAGCACGACCAAACTGCAGGAAGCAGTGGAAGACAGGAGTGCCTGGCATGGCCTGGTCCATGGGGTCACAAAGAGTCGGACACGACTAAACAATTAAACAATAACAACTAGGTGAGGAGCTCAATATCTGCTTGTAGGTTTCATGTTGTCTACCATGAGAACAGGATGCTGGCCCAAATGGGCTGGACCAGCAGGGCTCTCTCTCTCTCTCTCTCTGCTTTCTCGTTATGGAGGAGACCCTAGTGGGACCCTTTCACCCGGGAAGGATCCTGCGCCAAGCGTCAGAAGTGAAATTCTCCCTGTGCAGCTTAGTCATTCTGCAGATGCGTGCATAAAAGACTGACATCCCTGGAAGTCAACCAACTTCACCCTTGCTCTGGGGAAAAAACACACACCATGATGCAAAGGTTGCCTTTCACAAGGCGCACTTAAGGGATTTTTGTGTTTCCCAAGATGCAGGGCGCATGTTGAGACTTGGTGGCATTACTGCATTTTATTTTTTTATTTCCAGAAATGCTGCACCCATCATTGAGCAGTCCTGTAGTATCCCTTCTCTTCCTGCTGCTGTGATTGCTCTGGGGATCAGCAATCCTGATGACTTATCACTCAAGCATGCACTTTCTCCCAGGGTGAAGTAAGCTACATTGTCAGGGATCTTGCCCTACCTAAAAACAAACAAACCAACCCCTCACTGCTTTCTACATGAACTACGCTCCCCAGTTTGAAAATACAGGTGCTAAATCAGCCTTTCAAATAAGTCCATATCTACAAAGGAGTTATTGCAAGGCTGATGGTCAGATTTTATGGAGTGGAGGAGAGAGGTATCAGTTCCAAAGTGTGAATATTCGTCCTACTAACACCATTTCAAAAAAGAGGTTTTGTAGTTGGTGGCAGGTACCCTTCTGACGGGCTGTTTCTGGCTTCAACCTGAGAAACTATCCCACGCCAGCCCCACAAAAGAATGAAAGGACAGAAATCTGAGCGTAGACCTCCTGCAGGACTCTGTTACGAAGACCTGGAGCGGATCTACACTCATGGTTTTTAACGTCAAGGGATCGTTAAGGAATGGTTTCAATGACCCAGAGGGACACATGACGTTCTATGTTTCACGTTCACAACCCATCATTGCCTTGTCTTTCTTATCACTTAATTTTTAAACGTTTTCTGCTGCTCTATCGGTGAAACACTGTTCCTATGTCCCCATGTAGTGTTTTACTTATTATTTTTTTACTGCATTCAAACTCCAACACACAACCCAACCCCAACCCCGTTCCAATGGTATTCGAGGGGCGGTGTTCAGTTTCCCCTGAACTGAAGGAGAGAGAGAGGAAGGAAGAATTAAAATGCGAAACTGGAGTGGAGGAGTGTAGTAACCGGTAACCAGTCGGGGATTACTTACATTTGACCGGGGGGACCGGGACTGAGGTGAAAAACATTTTAATTGACAAGTGTGCCCTGTGTCGTTTTAGAATGACATATCTAATATCGTTCCAGTAGGGGGAAATGACATTTAACATGTTGGTGCAGATCAGAGGTCAGCAACCTAAGGCCCATGGGCTGGAAGCAGCCCGTGGAGGTAATCTGACCGGCCCCCGAGCCGCCCCCAAATTGAGCTGCCTGCTTGCGCGTGGCACTAAATTGGCGCAGTACGGGGACTCGCTTCCGCGGCACCAAAAATTGCATCTCTGCAGAGGCGCATGCCAAAAATCACGGGCGCGCACACTCACAATCTGGTCCACGAAGGGATCTCTGCGGGACCGATCCGGCCCAGGGAAGATAAACCTTGCTGACCCCTGGTGTAGATCCAGCCCTGCCTGGTGGTACCAAGGCACAAACCACACTCTGTTTAATGGGGGCTGCCTAGGTCAGGGAGGGGGAAAGCTTTGGCCCTCCAGATTTAGCCGGAATACAATTCCCATCATCCCCGATCACCTGCCATGCTGATGGGGACAAGGGTGTGTATGTTCCAGCAACAGCTGGAGGGACACAGGTCCCCCCACCATTGGCCTAGGAGTTAATTCCAAGGCGTTACACCCAAGAACATCTTTGGTTATGGCGATTACCGTCCTAGAGAAGCAAGAGGAGCAGCCAAGCAGATTCACTTTCCAGATTTATTTTTGTTCCCCTGCTGCCTGGGCGAGAGTTAAAGGGTGGGAAGGAAACTGCTCAGATCAACGCAGAGGCCAGT